>NC_090914.1:11779600-11870402 GCF_040956055.1 Brachionichthys hirsutus | reverse complement strand
CTGGTTCTACAAAGCTCTCTACAGATCAAACAGTCATGCCTTCCATCTGTTTCCACGTCTCTGCATTAGCTCAGCGAAGGCATCCCACAGACCCGGTGAAATAATGACTCCTCTCTCAGCCCCCTGCCCCTCATTATCTCCACCCACAGCCAGTCAATGGCTGCGCCGAGACCCCGGCCGAGTCCCTGAATCGCTGAGGCACACAGGCAGGACAACTGGACCCTCCTACATCACACCATGGAAGATAGACCACGCCAAACACACCCAGATTATTTCCTCCATCTTCTTTTATTAACCTCTTAGTTCAGATTCAGACAAACGACGTGTCCAAAGAGTGACTGAATGGACGTCATGAGTGGACTGTGGGATGCAGTGAATTAGTCAAACGTAGAATGTCACCAACTTCCTCACACAATGAGGTGGGAAGACGATATTCAGCATGTGCAACCTCACCAGTGAGCTCAGGATGGGGGGTGCTCGGTCAACGTTATGCAAGATGGAAACCAGTTTGCCTGGCTTTGCTGCAGTCAAGCTATTTTGGAATAGCTCACATTGGGAAATCCTGGAAAAGGAGGTCATTTAGAGGAGCAGGGTCGTGTCACAGCCGGGGGGGGGGCTCGAAGACAAAACGGTTGATGCTTTGCATTCAGGGTGGGGGCTACGCAGATTTCAGTCAAATGAACACGATGCAGGAGACGAGGCAAGATGTCCTTACGACATGACACGGATCTTCAGAGAGTAGGGGCGAAGAAGCTTTTCAGCACAGACCCGAGAACGACCTGAAGAAATCCGAGTGGAATGCATCACCTTCCTCCTGATTTCTGTGGCAGAGCATGCCACACGCGGGGGCAGAGCGCGCCACAAACGGGGGCAGAGCGCGCCACAAACGGTGGCAGAGAGCACCACACTCGGGGGCAGAGCGCGCCACAAACGGGGGCAGAGCGCGCCACAAACGGGGGCAGAGCGCGCCACAAACGGTGGCAGAGAGCACCACACTCGGGGGCAGAGCGCGCCACAAACGGGGGCAGAGCGCGCCACAAACGGTGGCAGAGAGCGCCACAAAAGGTGGCAGAGAGCGCCACACTCGGGGGCAGAGCGTGGCACAAATGGTGGCAGAGCGCGCCACAAACGGGGGCAGAGCGCGCCACAAACGGTGGCAGAGAGCGCCACACTCGGGGGCAGAGCGCGCCACAAACGGGGGCAGAGCGTGCCAAACTCGGGGGCAGAGCGCGCCACAAACGGTGGCAGAGAGCGCCACAAATGGTGGCAGAGAGCGGCACACTCGGGGGCAGAGCGCGCCACAAACGGGGGCAGAGCGCGCCACAAACGGGGGCAGAGCGCGCCACAAACGGGGGCAGAAAGCGTCACAAACGGTGGCAGAGCGCGCCACAAACGGGGGCAGAGAGCGCCACAAACGGGGGCATCGTTGCCTGTAGGCAGAGACGGATGCTGACACAGAGCCCCCATTTATTATGCAGGAGGCTGAAAGGTGCGATTGGTGAGAGACTGAGGAACAACGACGTCCTCCTTGTTAGCAGTAAATATATTTGATGCATGGCCCTCGTTAGCGGCTGAACCGAGATGAAGGCGTGAAGGCAGATCTCGCGTCTGATTGGACTGCTGCAGCAGAGACCAGGATAACGGCGACTCAACTTCGCTGCAGGCGGGGCCTGGGCTAATGAGATGCACACAGGTGAGACGCCCTGGAACAGGCGGAGGACGGCGCCTCCGAGCAAGCTGCACTAATGGACGGCCGTTCAGCGCGAGACACCAACTAGTGCCTTAGCGCTATGCTACAGCAGCGATCCCTCCTGGTGATAGCTGTGCTATGCTACATGCTATTAGCAGCAGCCATCCCTCCTGGTTCTAGCTGTGCTACGCTATATGCTATTAGCAGCAGCCATCCCTCTTGGTGCTAGTTTTGCTATGCTACATGCTATTAGCAACCGCCATCCCTCCTGGTGGTAGCTGCGCTACGCTACATGCTATTAGTAGCAGCCATCCTTTCTGGGCTATGCTACATGCTATTAGCATCAGCGACACAAACCATGGTCCTGACAGGAAATCATCTGGCCAGCAAGCTAAACGGTATGTTTATTAATAGTTCTCCTCTTCTATAGCATTATTGAACATTATTCTACACCATTGCAGCCATAACCCCGCCTCCAAACCGCCGTCCACAGCTAAAACAGGAACCTACTCAGGTAGACTCCGCCTTCGTTCAGGTGTGTTCGGTTCACCTCGATGCCTCTCCGTTCAACACGCCGAAGATTTGTTTGAGTACCGAGCTGTTTGAGAACCGAGGTTCCCCCAAACAGGAATGAAGAGGAACCCGTCTGATCGTTCTTTAAAACGGAACCAAATCACAAACCGGTTCAGACTCAGCACCAAGCGGTCCACATGGCTGAGACGCCCCGGGACAGGCGAGCAAGCTGCACTAATGGACCAATGTCTCAACCCCGAGGATGGTGAGGAAGGACAGCCACGTCTCACCCGGCGTATCGCCGTCGGGCTGAACCCCAAACAAAAGCTGCACGCTCACGAAGCAGAGTTATTGATCTGTGTCGTCCTAAGTGTGTAGGTGCGTGTGCGTGTGCGTGCGTGTGTGAGCCGGCAGCCCGACCGAGCGTTGATGCTGCTGTCATACGATGACACCTCTTATTTGCTGCTGTCCGGTGAAGCGGTGCTGAAGGCGGAGGTCAGGCCACCCTCACAGAGACGCCCCACCCCCCCCACACACACACACACACTATAGGTATTCAGAACACGCAGTCATCGCATCAACGCCTCCGTGGAGCAGAACTGTAATGCCGTACACCCCCTGAATGCAACGCATCTCCAGCCCCCCCCCCCCCCCCCGCTGTCTCCAGTAGGCTGTCCATTCGTCTTGACCGTTGTCTCGCAGCGCCATCAATTACCCGTTAGACAGTGTAATATTGGGCCCAGATTGCCGCCGTGCGGCTGGTTGATTTAGAGCGCTGGTCTAAATAAGGAGATTGTGTCCTCCCTGATTGTCCCGGTGAATAATGGACGCCTGTTTGGTCATCATTTTCCACGCTTGGGAAGCTCCTCCCCTCCGTTTGTTGCTGCGCGCTCCTGAAGCATCTCGAGCATCTGAGCGGCGATGCCGTCATCGCCGAGGAGACAGCTGGTGCTGGTGCTGGTGTTGTTGTTGTTGTTGTTGTTGTTGTTGTCTTCTGAATCATCTCCTCGTTGTTGAGGCAAAGAAAATGTCAACAGTCAATAAATGTTCGTTGATTTGGACAACTTTAGGTAGGATCCTGTCGTTTCACCGCCGCGTCGCAGCTTTAACAAGTCAGACACAGTTCCATCAGAGAAGAACCAACATTCCATCAGAGAAGAACCAACGTTCCATCAGAGAAGAACCAAAGTTCCATCAGAGAAGAACCAACGTTCCATGAGAGAAGAACCAAAGTTCCATCAGAGAAGAACCAAAGTTCCATCAGAGAAGAACCAATGTTCCATCAGAGAAGAACCAAAGTTCCATCAGAGAAGAACCAACATTCCATCAGAGAAGAACCAAAGTTCCATCAGAGAAGAACCAACATTCCATCAGAGAAGAACCAAAGTTCCATCAGAGAAGAACCAACGTTCCATCGGAGAAGAACCAACGTTCCATCAGAGAAGAACCAACGTTCCATCGGAGAAGAACCAACGTTCCATCAGAGAAGAACCAACGTTCCATGAGAGAAGAACCAAAGTTCCATCAAAGAAGACCCAAAGTTCCATCAAAGAAGACCCAAAGTTCCATTAGAGAAGAACCAAAGTTCCATCAGAGAAGAATCAACATTCCATCAGAGAAGAACCAAAGTTCCATCAGAGAAGAACCAACGTTCCATCAGAGAAGAACCAACGTTCCATCAGAGAAGAACCAAAGTTCCATCAAAGAAGACCCAAAGTTCCATCAAAGAAGAACCAAAGTTCCATTAGAGAAGAACCAAAGTTCCATCAGAGAAGAACCAACATTCCATCAAAGAAGAACCAAAGTTCCATCAAAGAAGAAACAAAGTTCCATCAGAGAAGAACCAATGTTCCATCAAAGAAGAACCAAAGTTCCATCAAAGAAGAACCAAAGTTCCATCAGAGAAGAACCAATGTTCCGTCTGAGAAGAACCAACGTTCCATCAAAGAAGAACCAAAGTTCCATCAAAGAAGAACCAAAGTTCCATTAGAGAAGAACCAAAGTTCCATCAGAGAAGAACCAACGTTCCATCAGAGAAGAACCAACGTTCCATGAGAGAAGAACCAAAGTTCCATCAAAGAAGACCCAAAGTTCCATCAAAGAAGACCCAAAGTTCCATTAGAGAAGAACCAAAGTTCCATCAGAGAAGAACCAACATTCCATCAGAGAAGAACCAAAGTTTCATCAGAGAAGAACCAAAGTTCCATCAAAGAAGACCCAAAGTTCCATCAAAGAAGAACCAAAGTTCCATTAGAGAAGAACCAAAGTTCCATCAGAGAAGAACCAACATTCCATCAAAGAAGAACCAAAGTTCCATCAAAGAAGAAACAAAGTTACATCAGAGAAGAACCAATGTTCCATCTGAGAAGAACCAAACTTTCATCAAAGAAGAACCAAAGTTCCATCAAAGAAGAACCAAAGTTCCATCAGAGAAGAACCAATGTTCCGTCTGAGAAGAACCATTGTTCCATCAGAGAAGAACCAACGTTCCATCAAAGAAGAACCAAAGTTCCATCAGAGAAGAACCAACGTTCCATCAAAGAAGAACCAAAGTCCATTTATATAAATATATATGACAGATTCTCTGACCCTGCCTGTGAAGCAGGTTACAGCAGCTCCCGGAACGGAACCAGCCTCTAACACGTCTTCTGCTGTCCAGCGGCACTGCAGGACAGAGCAGCGGAGGACGGGTTAGCTTCAGTGGACCAGCGGAGGACGGGTTAGCATCAATGGACCAGTGGAGGACGGGTTAGCATCAATGGACCAGTGGAGGACAGGTTAGCATCAGTGGACCAGCGGAGGACGGGTTAGCTTCAGTGGACCAGCGGAGGACGGGTTAGCTTCAGTGGACCAGCGGAGGACGGGTTAGCTTCAGTGGACCAGCATGTCCTCCGACTCTCGGCCATAACAAGATACAAAGCAAAGAAACGCCAGCTTTATTCAGGGCGTCGCCCAAAGTCCAATGACCCCCGGTGACCTGCAGGCTGCGCAGCAAGCGGGCAGCTAATGCTCATCATCCGACATCATCCGACAGCATCCGACAGCATCCAACATCATCCGACGCTCCAGCTCACTCAGTATGTGAGACCTGCTGTGTCGGGGGACGTTGTCCCCCCAGGTGATGGATGCCTGTGGGAGGCTGTGATGCCACAAGGTGAAACTGTCCATTAATCAGCCGCCACGTCCTCCGTCGCCATGGCGTTCCCGTTACCGGCGCTCTCTGAGAAGCCTGATTGGGTTTTAATTGGCCTGCCTGCCAGGAGATAGATCGTGTTGTCCCTGAGTGAAGACGCAGAGACGTGTGGACGCGAGGAGGCCAGAGCAGCGGAGAGGAGGACAGAGCAGCGGCGTGACCGGGCCCCGACCTGAGGTGCAGGGCCGGGGGCCCGGCCAGGGGACCGATGTCTTCACGATGCAGCAGAAGTAATTCAACTACTCAAGGTGGCGCCAGCTGTTGCCTGATTTATCGTCACTGGGAGGCAGGAAGCAGGCAGGAAGCAGGCAGGAAGCAGGCAGGAAGCCGGCGTCAAGGGAAGTTAACGCTAGACAGCCTTAAGGGAGAGACGGCGATGTCCTTGTAGCGGGGACATCCGTCCCTGCTGTGCAGCAGATATTCAGACTGCAGCTCGAGGTGACATCATCACCTGTAATTATTAGCATTTTAGAGTTGTAGAGCAGAACACCTTAGAACCTCCTGAATGAGGGACAACAACAACACATTCATGTTGGAATAACTGGAGAAACTGGATTTGTGTCCGAGGCCAGTTTGACAGTAAATGTGTGTCCAGATGGCAAAACCCACAACGAACAAGCGTGAAACGACTGAAGACGCCAAGATTCACAATCTGACGGCGGAAAGCACGAGATCATTAGACACCAACATTCAGCCTGTCTTACTGAAACGTTCTTACCAAAACGGTCTTACCGAAACGGTCTTACTGAAACGTTCTCACTGAAACGATCTGACTGAAACGTTCTTACTGAAACGGTCTGACTGAAACGATCTTACTGAAACGGTCTTACCGAAACGGTCTTACTGAAACGGTCTAACTGAAACGGTCTTACTGAAATGGTCTAACTGAAACGGTCTTACTGAAACGTTCTTACTGAAACGGTCTGACTGAAACGATCTTACTGAAACGGTCTTATTGAAACGATCTTACTGAAACGGTCTTACTGAAACGGTCTTACTGAAACGGTCTAACTGAAACGGTCTTACTGAAACGGTCTAACTGAAACGGTCTTACTGAAACGTTCTTACTGAAACGGTCTGACTGAAACAATCTTACTGAAACGGTCTTATTGAAACGTTCTCACTGAAACGTTCTTACTGAAACAGTCTTATTGAAACAGTCTTATTGAAACGATCTTACTGAAACGGTCTTATTGAAACGTTCTTACTGAAACAGTCTTATTGAAACAGTCTTATTGAAACATTCTCACTGAAACGATCTGACTGAAACGTTCTTACTGAAACGGTCTGACTGAAACGATCTTACTGAAACGGTCTAACTGAAACTGTCTTACTGAAACGGTCTAACTGAAACGGTCTTACTGAAACGGTCTTATTGAAACGGTCTTACTGAAACGGTCTTATTGAAACGTTCTCACTGAAACGTTCTTACTGAAACAGTCTTATTGAAACAGTCTTATTGAAACGATCTTACTGAAACGGTCTTATTGAAACGTTCTTACTGAAACAGTCTTATTGAAACGGTCTGACTGAAACGATCATACTGAAACGGTCTAACTGAAACTGTCTTACTGAAACGGTCTTATTGAAACGTTCTCACTGAAACGTTCTTACTGAAACAGTCTTATTGAAACGGTCTTATTGAAACGTTCTTAATGAAACGGTCTTATTGAAACGGTCTTATTGAAACGGTCTTATTGAAACGTTCTTAATGAAACGGTCTTATTGAAACGGTCTTATTGAAACGGTCTTATTGAAACGTTCTTATTGAAATGGTCTTATTGAAACGGTCTTATTGAAACGGTCTTATTGAAACGTTCTTAATGAAACGGTCTTACTGAAACAGTCTTATTGAAACAGTCTTATTGAAACGGTCTTACTGAAACGTTCTTACTGAAACGGTCTGACTGAAACGATCTTACTGAAACGGTCTTATTGAAACGATCTTACTGAAACGGTCTTACCGAAACGGTCTTACTGAAACGGTCTAACTGAAACGGTCTTACTGAAACGGTCTAACTGAAACGGTCTTACTAAAACGTTCTTACTGAAATGGTCTGACTGAAACGATCTTACTGAAACGGTCTTATTGAAACGTTCTCACTGAAACGTTCTTACTGAAACAGTCTTATTGAAACAGTCTTATTGAAACAATCTTACTGAAACGGTCTTATTGAAACGTTCTTACTGAAACAGTCTTATTGAAACAGTCTTATTGAAACGATCTTACTGAAACGGTCTGACTGAAACGTTCTTACCGAAACGGTCTTACCGAAACGGTCTTACTGAAACATTCTCACTGAAACGATCTGACTGAAACGTTCTTACTGAAACGGTCTGACTGAAACGATCTTACTGAAACGGTCTAACTGAAACTGTCTTACTGAAACGGTCTAACTGAAACGGTCTTACTGAAACGGTCTTATTGAAACGGTCTTACTGAAACGGTCTTATTGAAACGTTCTCACTGAAACGTTCTTACTGAAACAGTCTTATTGAAACAGTCTTATTGAAACGATCTTACTGAAACGGTCTTATTGAAACGTTCTTACTGAAACAGTCTTATTGAAACGGTCTGACTGAAACGTTCTTACTGAAACGGTCTGACTGAAACGATCATACTGAAACGGTCTAACTGAAACTGTCTTACTGAAACGGTCTTATTGAAACGTTCTTACTGAAACAGTCTTATTGAAACGGTCTTATTGAAACGTTCTTAATGAAACGGTCTTATTGAAACGGTCTTATTGAAACGGTCTTATTGAAACGTTCTTAATGAAACGGTCTTATTGAAACGGTCTTATTGAAACGGTCTTATTGAAACGTTCTTATTGAAACGGTCTTATTGAAACGGTCTTATTGAAACGGTCTTATTGAAACGTTCTTAATGAAACGGTCTTACTGAAACAGTCTTATTGAAACAGTCTTATTGAAACGATCTTACTGAAACGGGCCTCCTGGTACGTTCTTACTGAAACAGTCTTATTGAAACGGTCTTATTGAAACGATCTTACTGAAACGGTCTTACTGAAACAGTCTTACTGAAACGGTCTAACTGAAACGATCTTACTGAAACGATCTTACTGAAACGGGCCTCCTGGTATGTTCTTACTGAAACAGTCTTATTGAAACGGTCTTATTGAAACGATCTTACTGAAACGATCTCACTGAAACGTTCTTACTGAAACGGTCTTACTGAAACGGGCCTCCTGGTACGTTCTTACTGAAACAGTCTTATTGAAACGGTCTCATTGAAACGATCTTACTGAAACGATCTCACTGAAACGTTCTTACTGAAACAGTCTTATTGAAATGGTCTTACTGAAACGTTCTCACTGAAACGATCTTACTGAAACGTTCTCACTGAAACGTTCTTACTGAAACTGTCTCACTGAAACGTTCTTACTGAAACAGTCTTATTGAAACGGTCTTATTGAAACGTTCTTAATGAAACGGTCTTATTGAAACGGTCTTATTGAAACGTTCTCACTGAAACGTTCTCACTGAAACGTTCTTACTGAAACGATCTCACTGAAACGTTCTTACTGAAACGTTCTCACTGAAACGATCTTACTGAAACGATCTCACTGAAACGTTCTTACTGAAACAGTCTTATTGAAATGGTCTTATTGAAACATTCTCACTGAAACGGTCTTATTGAAACGTTCTTACTGAAACGGTCTTATTAAAACGATCTTACTGAAACGATCTTACTGAAACGGTCTTACTGAAACAGTCTTATTGAAACAGTCTTATTGAAACGATCTTACTGAAACGGTCTTATTGAAACGTTCTTACTGAAACAGTCTTATTGAAACGGTCTGACTGAAACGTTCTTACTGAAACGGTCTGACTGAAACGATCATACTGAAACGGTCTAACTGAAACTGTCTTACTGAAACGGTCTTATTGAAACGTTCTTACTGAAACAGTCTTATTGAAACGGTCTTATTGAAACGTTCTTAATGAAACGGTCTTATTGAAACGGTCTTATTGAAACGGTCTTATTGAAACGTTCTTAATGAAACGGTCTTATTGAAACGGTCTTATTGAAACGGTCTTATTGAAACGTTCTTATTGAAACGGTCTTATTGAAACGGTCTTATTGAAACGGTCTTATTGAAACGTTCTTAATGAAACGGTCTTACTGAAACAGTCTTATTGAAACAGTCTTATTGAAACGATCTTACTGAAACGGGCCTCCTGGTACGTTCTTACTGAAACAGTCTTATTGAAACGGTCTTATTGAAACGATCTTACTGAAACGGTCTTACTGAAACAGTCTTACTGAAACGGTCTAACTGAAACGATCTTACTGAAACGATCTTACTGACACGGGCCTCCTGGTATGTTCTTACTGAAACAGTCTTATTGAAACGGTCTTATTGAAACGATCTTACTGAAACGATCTCACTGAAACGTTCTTACTGAAACGGTCTTACTGAAACGGGCCTCCTGGTACGTTCTTACTGAAACAGTCTTATTGAAACGGTCTCATTGAAACGATCTTACTGAAACGATCTCACTGAAACGTTCTTACTGAAACAGTCTTATTGAAATGGTCTTACTGAAACGTTCTCACTGAAACGATCTTACTGAAACGTTCTCACTGAAACGTTCTTACTGAAACTGTCTCACTGAAACGTTCTTACTGAAACAGTCTTATTGAAACGGTCTTATTGAAACGTTCTTAATGAAACGGTCTTATTGAAACGGTCTTATTGAAACGTTCTCACTGAAACGTTCTCACTGAAACGTTCTTACTGAAACGATCTCACTGAAACGTTCTTACTGAAACAGTCTTATTGAAACGGTCTTATTGAAACGTTCTTACTGAAACGTTCTCACTGAAACGATCTTACTGAAACGATCTCACTGAAACGTTCTTACTGAAACAGTTTTATTGAAATGGTCTTATTGAAACATTCTCACTGAAACGGTCTTATTGAAACGTTCTTACTGAAACGGTCTTATTAAAACGATCTTACTGAAACGATCTTACTGAAACGGTCTTACTGAAATGTTCTTACTGAAACAGTCTTATTGAAACGATCTTACTGAAACGTTCTCACTGAAACGTTCTCACTGAAACGGTCTTATTGAAACGGTCTTATTGAAATGGTATTGAAACGGTCTTATTGAAACGATCTTACTGAACAGTTTGTGGAGTGAAAGCCCATCTTTTTCCATGTGTGCGTCTAACCCTCAGTTGTCGCCATCTTTGCAGAAAGGGGAGGAGCTTATTCTACATTTCAAGTCTGAGAGCTGAGGAAGTGACTGCTCAAGCAACCAGCAGAGCAAGGACAAACACCGATGAAGTACTGTGAAGTATTCTTTTCTATATTTCTTGCAGGCCGAGTGACTGAATCGCTTTCAACATAAATGTTGCCGCCTTTAGCCATAAAATCTTCTTTGTAGCCTCAAAAACACGCAGAGACTTTTCGTACACCGTGTTTCCACATGCGAGGACGTGCTACATCGTAGCTGATTCTCTTAGCGTAGCACAGGATCCAGCCACTCAAGACAGAGGCTAATGCTAGCATTAGCGCATGGCTACCACCAGCACCCCCCTGCTGATTGCAAGGAGGGGATTCCCTAGCGTGTTCTTGCTGCTCGGTCATTAGCGTGCAGAGGAATAAGGGGTATGAAGCACCCCCCCCCCCTCACCTACTGGACCCGGTCTGCAGACAGAGGTGGTTCTGGAACATCTCTACATGTTTGACATTATTGGGCTAAACGAGTACAGTTACATGTTTATAATCCGGAACAACAGAAAGGTGGACACTAATCCTGAGCGTGGAGGACGTCTCGAGTAGCAGGACATGTCTTACAGTCCATGTTCAGCAACCCCACCCCCGAATGTCCTCTTCCTCAGCTCTGATAGACTGTTGTGATGATGAGGTACGGAGTTCATGAGAGAGAGGTAATGAGGGGGCATCTCAGTAGGACCCGGGTAGCGCGCTTCCCCTCACTAATGTAATCACATTGGACGGTGTCCCTGTCCTCTGCTAGCTCAGCAAAGCCCACGGGGCAGCATGGTGGCATCAGCAGGACACGAGCATCCCACAATGAGCGGGACATAAAGGAGCTCGTCTTCACGGCACGCCAGGCGGCTTGTCTCAACTCTCCCGCTACCGTGACAACCCGTCAGGAGGACGGCGAGGGGAAGTCCACAATGAACAGGTGTGTTACCGCGGCGACGCGACACGCTGTGGCTGATTCTACTGCATCAAGAAGACAAACAGAAAGGTGGACGCTAATCCTGAGCGCGGAGGACGTCTCGAGGAGCATTCCGTCCCAGAATGCCCAGCTGCTTGTTGACAGGACAGACGACTTTGTATCAGAGTCAGTTTGTCTTTGGCAGAATGAGCCATATTGCAGCACATCTGCCTGCTGTGTGTGTGTGTGTGTGTGTGTGCAGTAGCTGCCCCCCCCCACACACACACACACACACACACACACACACAACATCTGCATCGCCGGTTCCTGATGCTCAAATCAGAATAACAGAAAGTGTTGGATGAAGCAGAAGCTGGAGGGACGAGGGACGAGGGTGCATCGGAAGCTGCAACGTCCAACTTGAAACTCGCTCCGTCTCTCCTCCGTCTCTCCTCAGTCTCTCCTCCGTCTCTCCTCTGTCTGTCCTCCGTCTCTCCTCCGTCTGTCGTCAGTCTTTCCTCCGTCTCTCCTCCGTCTCTTGTCAGTCTCTCCTCCGTCTCTCCTCCGTCTCTCCTCAGTCTCTCCTCCGTCTCTCCTCAGTCTCTCCTCCGTCTCTTGTCAGTCTCTCCTCCGTCTCTCCTCAGTCTCTCCTCCGTCTTTCGTCAGTCTCTCCTCCGTCTCTCCTCCGTCTCTTGTCAGTCTCTCCTCCGTCTCTCCTCAGTCTCTCCTCCGTCTGTCGTCAGTCTCTCCTCCGTCTCTCCTCCGTCTCTTGTCAGTCTCTCCTCCGTCTCTCCTCAGTCTCTTCTCCGTCTGTCGTCAGTCTCTCCTCCGTCTCTCCGCCGTCTCTCCTCCATCTGTCGTCAGTCTCTCCTCCGTCTCTCCTCCGTCTCCCATCAGTCTCTCCTCCGTCTCTCCTCAGTCTCTCCTCCGTCTCTCCGTCTCTCCTCCGTCTCTCGTCAGTCTCTCCTCCGTCTCTCATCAGTCTCTCCTCCGTCTCTCCTCCGTCTCTCCTCCGTCTCCACTACTAATTGTGTTCTGGAAGCATCTGCCTCCCGTGGAAGCCCAACAGCATCCTCGCTACCTTCCGGACCTCCGGACGCCAGAACGGGACAAAAGTTCAGCAGCAGAGTAAAAGCTGGACGATTAACCGGCAGGCCGGGAACGAGAAGTTTTTCCTTTGATATCCAGATTCTAGACGGCTGAAGTTTGACCGGAAGCGTGATCCGCAGGACGAGCGTTAAAACAAACTTTAGCGTCCAATAAAACCTGCTGCTGAAACAAAGAGCTTCATGACTGACAGGTAAACGTTAGCTCGCCATCCCACAATAAGCAGCAGCATCCGAGCTCCCAGCAGAGACAAGCAGAGACAGAGACAAGCAGAGACAGACAAGCAGAGACAGAGACGAGCAGAGACAGAGACAAGCAGAGACAGAGACAAGCAGAGACAGAGACAGGCAGAGACAGACAAGCAGAGACAGAGACGAGCAGAGACAGAGACAAGCAGAGACAGAGACAAGCAGAGACAGAGACAAGCAAAGACAGAGACAAGCAGAGACAGAGACGAGCAGAGACAGAGACAAGCAAAGACAGGCACAAGAGAAGACAGAGACAAGCAGAGACAGAGACAAGCAGAGACAGAGACAAGCAAAGGCAGAGACAAGCAAAGACAGACACAAGCAGAGACAGAAACAAGCAAAGACAGAGACGAGCAGAGACAGAGACAAGCAAAGACAGAGACAAGCAAAGACAGACACAAGCAGAGACAGAGACGAGCAAAGACAGAGACAAGCAAAGACAGAGACAAGCAAAGACAGACACAAGCAGAGACAGAGACGAGCAGAGACAGACACAAGCAGAGACAGAGACGAGCAAAGAGAGAGACAAGCAGAGACAGACAAGCAGAGACAGAGACGAGCAGACAGAGACAAGCAGAGACAGGCACAAGCAAAGACAGAGACAAGCAGAGACAGAGACAAGCAAAGACAAAGACAAGCAAAGACAGAGACAAGCAAAGACAGTGACAAGCAGAGCCAGAGACAAGCAGAGACAGAGACAAGCAGAGACAGACACAAGCAGAGACAGAGACAAGCAGAGACAGGCACAAGCAAAGAGAGAGACAAGCAGAGACAGAGACAAGGAAAGACAGAGATAAGCAGAGACAGAGACAAGCAGAGACAGAGACAAGCAAAGACAGGCACAAGACAAGACAGAGACAAGCAGAGACAGAGACAAGCAGAGACAGAGACAAGCAAAGACAGGCACAAGACAAGACAGAGACAAGCAGAGACAGAGACAAGCAGAGACAGAGACAAGCAAAGGCAGAGACAAGCAGAGACAGAGACAAGCAGAGCCAGAGACAAGCAGAGACAGAGGCAAGCAGAGACAGACACAAGCAAAGGCAGAGACAAGCAAAGACAGACACAAGCAGAGACAGAAACAAGCAAAGGCAGAGACAAGCAAAGACAGACACAAGCAGAGACAGGCACAAGACAAGACAGAGACAAGCAGAGACAGAGACAGAGACAAGCAGAGACAGAGACAAGCAGAGACAGAGACAAGCAAAGACAGACACAAGCAGAGACAGAAACAAGCAAAGACAGAGACAAGCAGAGACAGAGACAAGCAAAGACAGGCTCAAGAGAAGACAGAGACAAGCAGAGACAGAGACAAGCAGAGACAGAGAAAAGCAAAGGCAGAGACAAGCAAAGACAGACACAAGCAGAGACAGAAACAAGCAAAGACAGAGACGAGCAGAGACAGAGACAAGCAAAGACAGAGAAAGCAAAGACAGACACAAGCAGAGACAGAGACGAGCAGAGACAGAGACAAGCAAAGACAGAGACAAGCAAAGACAGACACAAGCAGAGACAGAGACGAGCAGAGACAAGCAGAGACAGAGACAAGCAGAGACAGAGACAAGCAAAGGCAGAGACAAGCAGAGACAGAGACAAGCAAAGGCAGAGACAAGCAGAGACAGAGACAAGCAGAGACAGAGACGAGCAGAGACAGAGACGAGCAAAGACAGAGAAAAGCAGAGACAGAGACGAGCAGAGACAAAGACAGAGACAAGCAGAGACAGAAACAAGCAGAGACAGAGACAGAGACAAGCAGAGACAGAGACAGAGACAAGCAGAGACAGAGGCAGAGACAGAGACAAGCAGAGACAGAGACAAGCAGAGACAGAGGCAGAGACAGACAGAGACAGAGACAAGCAGAGACAGAGACAAGCAGAGACAGAGGCAGAGACGAGCACGCGTTACCTGCCGACGGAGTCTCCTCGTGAAACTTTCCCACCTTCTTCTCCCAAATCACTCAACTTGTGCTCCTGAAGCAAATCATTGTTACGAGCTGAGAGAAGACGGAATGAAGGGAGGAGGGAGATGAGAGGAGAGGAGATGAGAGGAGAGGAGAGGAGAGGAGAGGAGAGGAGAGATAACGGGGGAGGCATGCGACCAATGGGCCTGGAGCCGAAAGGGAAAGAGGAATCAGGGCACACCAATGAGGCGCAGGATGGAGGGAGAGAGAGAGAGAGAGAGGATGGAGGGATGGAGACGGAGAGAGAGGAGCGCTGCTGCGTTCGGTCGGGGGACAGACGAGCACCGAGCAGGTGAGACAGGAGACGAGGAAGACTTACCCGGGTGCTGCTCGTGGCATCCTTCACACGGCCAGCGCCTTCAGAGCCTTCAGACTCCACACGCGCTCACGTGCACACGCCCCGGCGCCTTCACACTCCACACGCGCTCACGCGCACACGCCCCGGCGATGGAGGCGCACGCCGCTCTGCGCCGAGGCTAGCCCGACGCTAGAACAACAAAGGAGAGGACTGCCAAGGCTGACTGGTATACCCTGAAGCAATCCCGCTTCCACGCGTGTGTGCGTGTGTGCGTGTGTGTGTGCGTGTGTGCGTGTGTGTGTGTGCGTGTGTGTGCTGGGAGGAGAGACGGCTGAAGGAAGTGAAGATTCTCCCTCTCTCTCTCATGCATGTCCTCCCCTCTATGTGTCCCCCCCTCCCTCGGTCTTGCTCTGCCTTCCTCTTATACATTTATTCAGCGCTGCAGACTGTCTGCTCCCAGAGTCAGATCTTCCCACGGGCCTTGGATAGAGATGGGGGGGGGGGGGGGGGGGCAGAACAGGGATGGGGGGGGGGGGGGGGTAGTGTGGAGCGTGTGCACTGTGTTGATGTCAAATGGGATAGGACAGAAATGTGTGCCTTTAGAAGGGCAAACCGAATTAATAGGATCCAAAGTCCGGCTAGCAGTTAGCTTGCTGCTAAATGAACTAGATGAACGCTGCGCCAAAACAAGGGACAATATTTACTTTAATAGAGTCGAGAGGGAGACATCGGGGAGACATCCGGGGAGACATCCGGGGAGAGAGAGACATCCGAGGAGACATGCGGGGAGACATTCGGGGAGAGAGAGACATCCGGGGAGACATTCGGGGAGAGAGAGACATCCGGGGAGACATCTGGGGAGAGAGAGACATCCGGGGAGACATCTGGGGAGAGGGAGACATCCAGGGAGAGAGAGACCCTAACCCGAACAACAACGTCCCGTCTTCTCCACACAGACAGACAGAACCGTAACCTGATCCCAGACAGGATCATAATCAGATCAAATAAATGAGCTTCATTTCTTAGGGGGCAAGAGGGGCTAATGCCTTCCTCCTCCAGCAGGGGGGGGGGGGCAGAGTGCAGCAGCAACCCTACATCCTCCAGCAGGGGGGGGGGGGGCAGAGTGCAGCAGCAACCCTACGTCCTTCAGCAAAGGGGGGCGGCAGGGTGCAGCAGCAACCCTACATCCTCCAGCAGGGGGGGGCAGAGTGCAGCAGCAACCCTACGTCCTTCAGCAAAGGGGGGCGGCAGGGTGCAGCAGCAACCCTACATCCTCCAGCAGGGGGGGGGGCAGAGTGCAGCAGCAACCCTACATCCTCCAGCAGGGGGGGGCAGAGTGCAGCAGCAACCCTACGTCCTCCAGCAAGGGGGGGGGGGGGCAGAGTGCAGCAGCAACCCTACGTCCTCCAGCAAAGGGGGGGGGGGGGCAGAGTGCAGCAGCAACCCTACATCCTCCAGCTACATCATTCGCGCTTTTAGCGGCCTGCGTTCTGCGTCACTTCCAGGAAGTCATGCTAGGCTACGTTTAGCGTCTTTTGTTTGTGCCTGTGTGTTTCACCCACTTCCTGTTTTATTTTGGCATTCATCCCTCCTCTCTCCTTCCAGACCTTGATCGTCAACCCCGCCCCGCTTGGTTCCACCTGAGTTCCCCTACCTCAGGTGTGTCTAGCGTTTGAACCAGAGAACCAGCGCCAGCACCAGCTAAGCCAAGCCATGCCGGGCTTCCTCCGTTGATACTGTGTATTAAAGGTGATTGAATTGGGCGGGGCTTTTGGAGTCGTGCGTTTGGTCCTAGTCCCAGTTTGGATCCTGACATTCTAATGCTGGAGGGTAACGTTGGCTTTTCGGCTTTTCATCATCGTTTGTAGTTTCCTGGGTTTTGTGGCCATAACGCAAAAAAATGTACGAGAAAAAAAACAGAAAACAAATTCATCCTGATCAATTAAAAAAAACTGGGTTAGTAAATTCCTATTCTCCTAAGCTGTAAGCACTAATGTGAAAAAGGTTTTCTTTACTTTATAAATGAAGTTCATCTGATAACTTGTTTATAGAAGTTTTCCTTATCTTCAGTTTTAAAAGTCAAATAAAAAGAGTAATCTACAGCTAGCGATGATAGCTAGCTATAGATTATAGCTAGATTGCAGCTATTTTTAAGTGTAGCTAGTGTACAGCGTAGCTAGCTAGTGTAGAGTGTAGCTATAGCTGTAGCTCTTACTATGTAGTCACTAATAGAATCCCTAGGATCACAGCGCCCCCAACAATGAAGCAGAAAAACTGCGTGTCTCACCTTGTGCCTTTGTAGATTATATCTAGTGGAGATTATAGCTAGCTGTATATTATAGCTAGTGTAGATTATAGCTAGTGTACAGTGTAGCTAGCTAATGTAGATTATAGCTAGTGTAGCTTATAGCTTGTTCTCCATGGATTCTTGTTGTGGTGGAGAACCTTGCATGTTCCAATGAACCTAAGACCGATGCCGTCGGGAGCTTTAGCTCCTGGTAGGGTCACCCAAGGCGGTAAGGTCGAAGGGGAGGTTCCAGACAAAGTGCGATCCAAAGACCTCAACGGCGGAAGTGGCGGAGGATGATACTGTGAATCACAACGGCACCGAAGGCGGATGAAGGCTGCAACAGAGGGTGGTCTCCAGTCGTCATGGTTTCCATGCCATTGGATCGCGACCACTTTCTGCCAAGGACCGTGTGGTGGCTGCAGGCGCATCAGTCTCCCCACGCTAAAAGACGTCACGCACAGGCGTCCTCCCAAAGGGAACCCATCCATTTGACATCCTGGACAAAACAAAGTCCTGTGGCGATCAGGAAGTGGTAACGGGGACAGGACAGTGAAGTCTGGGAGTTCCTAGTCACAACCTGGCACACAGGCGGTGGGTGTTAGATTCAGTCACTGAGTTCTTGGACTGAGGCAGGAAGAGCTTCTCGGCAGCTGCACCCATGACTGATCCACTCCGCTCAGCCCAGTAGGGGAGGGGGTTAGAAAAGGTACCCCAAACATAGCCTGCCTCACGAAGTCCTGTCTGGAATACCGCATCCAGAGGGATCACCACCACGCAGTCAAAAACACGAGCCTGGAATGTTCGGACCCTCATGGACAACCAAGCCGGTGATCGACCTGAAAGGCGAACTGCCATCATCTCCAGAGAGCTAAGGAAGTTCCAGGTCGACATCGCAGCACTCTCCGAGACCCGACTGGCTGATGAAGGGCAGCTGAAGGAGGAGAAAGGCGGATACACTTTATTTTGGAAAGGAAAGCCTGCTATTGAGCCACAAATCCATGGTGTGGGTTTTGCTATTAAGAACTGCCTCATCAACCACCTCCATGAACTCCCTGTGGGCCTCAGCGAGCGCCTGATGACCGTACGTCTGATGCTTGCAAGCAGTCAGATGACCACTGTTATTAGTGCCTACGCCCCAACGCTTGATGGACAGGACGAAGTAAAGGAGGCCTTCTACGCTGACCTGGACAAAATCCTATCAGAAGTGCCCAAGGAGGACAAGTTAATCCTGCTTGGAGATTTTAACGCCAGAGTGGGTCGAAACCACCATCTATGGAGGGGTACGCTGGGGAGAGAAAGGGTTGGAAACACCAACTCCAACGGCTTACTACTGCTAACCAAGTGCTCAGAGCACAACCTGGTCATCACCAACACACTTTTCCATCAGAAAACAAAGTTCAAAACATCATGGATGCATCCTTGCTCCAAACTGTGGCATCTGATCGACTCTGTCATTGTCCGCTCCAAAGACCGCCGTGATGTCATCAACATCACCGGTGCAGACGACTGCTGGACTGACCACTGCCTTATTCGCTCCATCATGTCTATCTGCTTAATGCGGAAAAGGAAGAGCCGGCCAAAGGTTAACCTCGAGCGGCTGGATGACACTACCGACCAACAACGGCTGCAGGACGCTCTCGGCGCTGCCTTGCCCAAACAGTATCCGGAGGATACTGAAACACACTGGCGCACGCTTTCCACTGCCATCATGGACTCCTGTAAAAACATCCTCGGTCACAAAAAGCAGTATGCGGACGACAACGCCCTCGTAGCCGTCACAGAAGAGGACCTACAGTGCATGCTATCTGCCTTTGCGAAGGCATACAAACAGCTTGGTCTAGCCCAGACATGGGCAAGCCACGGCCCGTTATGCTTTTCAATACGGCCCGCCGAACTTGTCCAATTACCAAAAAATTCAAAATCATGACTTTCATTTTGTCCCTGCAATACCCGTGTTTCACCAGCAGATAGCGCACTGACCATCGGTGGCATGTAGCGTATTGCCCTGCTTTTCGTTTTGTTTTCCCCATTGCTGGCATCCCGTCCCGTCACAAGACCCTGAAACCGCACCGCTGATCGATCTTCAGTCCGACTCCGCCTCAAAGGATGAGTTCAAGTCTCTTAACCGGAATGACTTTCATGCCTCACTTAACGAAGCCACGTTTCCAAACCTCCAGAGGATGGCACATGATGATGTAATACAACCTATGATGTATTAACAGTAGATGAGGTATTAACAGTAGATGATGTATTAACAGTAGATGAGGTATTAACAGTAGATGAGGTATTAACAGTAGATGATGTATTAACAGTAGATGAGGTATTAACAGTAGATGATGTATTAACAGTAGATGAGATATTTGCAGTAGATGATGTATTTGCAGTAGATGAGGTATTAACAGTAGATGAGGTATTTACAGTAGATGAGGAATTTGCAGTAGATGATGTATTTACAGGGAATGAGGTATTTGCAGTAGATGAGGTATTAACAGTAGATGAGGTATTAACAGTAGATGATGTATTAACAGTAGATGAGATATTTGCAGTAGATGAGGTAGTTATAGTAGATGAGGTATTAACAGTAGATGATGTATTTGCAGTAGATGAGGTATTAACAGTAGATGAGGTATTTACAGTAGATGAGGAATTTGCAGTAGATGATGTATTTACAGGGAATGAGGTATTTGCAGTAGATGAGGTATTAACAGTAGATGAGGTATTTATAGTAGATGAGGTATTTACAGTAGATGAGGTATTTACAGTAGATGAGGTATTAACAGTAGATGAGGTAGTTATAGTAGATGAGGTATTAACAGTAGATGAGGTATTTACAGTAGATGAGGAATTTGCAGTAGATGAGGTATTTACAGTATATGAGGTATTTACAGGAGATTATGTATTTACAGGGAATGAGGTATTTGCAGTAGATGAGGTATTAACACTAGATTAGATATTTTGCAGTAGATGAGGTATTAACAGTAGATGAGGTATTTACAGTAGATGAGGTATTTATAGTCGATTAGGTATTTAACGTCAACATTAACCCACCAGGTAGAATCATATTCTGGTGGTTGAAGTAAAGTATATGCATATATATGCAGTATATGCATTGTTTGTCACGCCTCGAGCCGGGCGGGGCCATTCCCTCACGGTCCTCCGGCCAATCAGTTCATGTGTTCCGTCAGCAATCAGCCAGCGCCCTATTTAGACCCGGTTCATGCCACACCTCCCTGCCAGATTGTCAGTGATGTCTCCTGCTCTCCAGCACGTCAACCCTGCCTCTTCGCCTGCCCCCTCGGGCCTGTCTTCCTGACCACCCGGTGTACCGACCCACGCCTGTCTCTTGGACCTTCCTTGTGCCTGCTCCCCCCCTCGGGCCTGTCTGCCTGCCTGTCCTACCCGACAATAAAAGCTGTGTTTGCGATTCCACTCGTCTGCCTCGCATTTGGGTCCTACCCTGCTCCAGGCCGTGACATTGTTGCTGCTCAAGCGAGTGAAGGTACCGTGAGACAGGTGAGCTGGAGACACCAGGGGACACCAGGGGACACCAGGGGACACCAGGGTTTACCTGATCAGCAACTTAAATCAGATGGACGGCTAGCAGCGTGGGACAAAACAACTTCACACATGGCCGAACCGAGACGGTGGAAATACGCGGCTGATCAGGGACGAGACAATCTGGGGTCTTACCGTGGAACGGCCACTGAGCCGGTTTCCATGGGAACCACAGCATGAGTTCCGGTCGTGGACAGTTCCTGGTGCTGAAGCAGGTTCAGCCACGAGCACAGAGAGGCTGCTCTGACGAAAAGGTCACGACCCCTCAGGACACTAAAATCTAAATATCACGGAACACTATCTGAAAATAATTTTAGTCTAATTTATTTACAGAAATAATGTCTTCAATAGGTATTACTCTGGATCACAAAATAATATCTGGTGTATCTCAAAGAAATGATTTACTTATTTCAAAATAATAAAATATTTACGAGTACTCATTTCACAATAATATCTTAATAGCTCTAAATTATGATTATAATAAGGGCTACTTATCGTACTTATGTTTTGGTGGGGGGAGAGGAGAACACGCTACCCCGCCTGAAAATAATAATCCAACTATGTCAAATTAATCAGATTAAATATCTGTTATTCGTCTCAAAATGCAGATGGGGTGTCATCATAATGAAGGAAGTTGACGTTTGTATGTAATGATCTTAAATTAGAGTCTGGCCGACTTCATCTGAAGGCTGAAGCAACGACGACGTGCCCTGAAACATTTGAGTCTGCGTAAAGCAGGGGTGGGCAAACCTTTTGACTCGCGGGCCACAATAGGCTCTAAAATTTGACAGAGGGGCCGGACCAAGAACAGATGGATGGAGTATTTGTGTGAGCTAATATAAATGACACATGAAAGCTATTGCATTAAAGGATTTGGCCTTTTACAGGTAGCATTACAGGGAAAAGGTCAAATGAATGAGGTTTAATTATAATACAATTATATTTAATGATATAATTTGGACAAGTTCGGCGGGCCGGATTAAAAAGACCAACGGGCCGCATATGGCCCCCGGGCCTGGGTTTGCCCATGTCTGGCGTAAAGCAACCTTTATGGCGTTACACCATCGACTTGTGGACCGGATGCGCCAGCGTCCGTTTTAAACCACCGTTTAGCAGCTTCAGAAGATTAGGGATGAGGATTAAGATGATTTAACAGCTGCAAAGACAGGAATGACCAGAAGTCCTCTGATCCTAAAGCAGAGCAGGACAGCTCCTACAACAGATTGATGAATAATTGGACAAGCCACGCCCACACAGTGGTTAAATATCAGACCAGAAAAATGATGCGTTCATGCAGCGAGATAAGGTCAAAGGTCACAATGCAGAAATATAACAACAATAAAACCCAGCTAACATCTTGAGAAGTACAGAAGTGCTGCAGTAATGACTACGAGATAAAGAAGGACAGAGTGTCTCAGGGACAACAAGTCAACGAGCTGGACGGGACAAATGTCACTTTACTACTTAAAAAGCCTTGATTTATTTGAATTATATTATTGGTGTATCTATTTAAATTGGGACAGTACATATCAATGAACATATACAAATATGTCAGCTTATAGCCAAAGGCTAATTCCCGTCTGGTTGAAACATGGACCATAAAACAATACAATAAAACAATAGAAACATTCAAGACAAAGACAAATGTGGACAGACGCACACCTCTAGACTCATAGGGAACAGGAGGATCACTGGTCCAAGAGACACTGTCTTTGTGGGACAGGACGTTTTGACCAAACCCGTGGCCCTGGTGGTCCTGGAGGCAGATGTGCTGTATTTTATGTAGTTATTGAGGGGGGGGGGGCATGTAGACTTTTGTAAATAAAGCCGCTTTTATGACATTTTGAAAGCTCAGTAAATTATATTTTGATAGAATATTACAGTGATGCTAATTGAATGGTTTTCTATATAGAATCTTCAGAGCTTTTTTATAAAGTTGCTGAATCGGTTTGAAGCTGGTTTCAGACCAGCTGGTGATGCAACAGAGATCGGGTCAGCCGCTGAGACCGATGTGATAATATTCACCATCAGCTTCACAGGATTTGCAGCGATTTCTGTTTTACTGCCAAAGATTCGTGACAACATTTCGCTGATGGGACTGAGCTGAATAACTGTCCTTTTACACACTCGCGTCTTTTTTACTGCAGGAAAACCTCAAACTTAAACATTTACATCGATACAGGACGCATCAGCTGCGGCTGATTGTGTTCCTCATTAAGAATTCCATTCAGCAACGGTTACATTTAGTAAGAAGAGAAAGTAGAAGAAAAAAATAATGAAAGAGAAAAACCTGAGAGCAGAAGAATAATTGAAGGTGTCACGAATAGGTTAGCATTTTACAATTCCAGAAAGGTTGAGTTTAAAGAAAGTACCGTGTACACTTTGTAGGCCATCGTAAATCACGGCCCTGCAGGCCTGTCTCTGCCATGAGACAACAGCGCTGCAGACAGAAGTCATGTGCTG
Source organism: Brachionichthys hirsutus (assembly GCF_040956055.1). Classification (NCBI taxonomy): domain Eukaryota; kingdom Metazoa; phylum Chordata; class Actinopteri; order Lophiiformes; family Brachionichthyidae; genus Brachionichthys; species Brachionichthys hirsutus. Next base: position 11,846,926 of record NC_090914.1, on the reverse strand, counting down.
GTGCTTCCATCCAGCAGCCGGGGCAGTCTCACCTTCACCTCATGACAGTAGACGACACCTTCACCTCATCGCAGTAGACAACACCTTCACCTCATGGCAGTAGACAACACCTTCACCTCATCGCAGTAGACAACACCTTCACCTCATCGCAGTAGACAACACCTTCACCTCATGGCAGTAGACAACACCTTCACCTCATGGCAGTAGACAACACCTTCACCTCATCACAGTAGACAACACCTTCACCTCATCGCAGTAGACAACACCTTCACCTCATGGCAGTAGACAACACCTTCACTTCATGGCAGTAGACAACACCTTCACCTCATCGCAGTAGACAACACCTTCACCTCATGGCAGTAGACAACACCTTCACCTCATCGCAGTAGAAAACACCTTCACCTCATGGCAGTAGACAACACCTTCACCTCATGGCAGTAGAAAACACCTTCACCTCATCGCAGTAGAAAACACCTTCACCTCATGGCAGTAGACAACACCTTCACCTCATCGCAGTAGAAAACACCTTCACCTCATGGCCGTAGACAACACCTTCACCTCATGGCAGTAGAAAACACCTTCACCTCATGACAGTAGACAACACCTTCACCTCATCGCAGTAGAAAACACCTTCACCTCATGACAGTAGACAACACCTTCACCTCATAACAGTAGACAACACCTTCACCTCATGGCAGTAGACAACACCTTCACCTCATCGTAGTAGAAAACACCTTCACCTCATGGCAGTAGAAAACACCTTCACCTCATCGCAGTAGACAACACCTTCACCTCATGACAGTAGAAAACACCTTCACCTCATCGCAGTAGAAAACACCTTCACCTCATTGCAGTAGAAAACACCTTCACCTCATGGCCGTAGACAACACCTTCACCTCATCGCAGTAGAAAACACCTTCCCCTCATGACAGTAGACAACACCTTCACCTCATGACAGTTGACAACACCTTCACCTCATGGCGGTAGAAAACACCTTCACCTCATAACAGTAGACAACACCTTCACCTCATGGCAGTAGACAACACCTTCACCTCATCGTTGTAGAAAACACCTTCACCTCATGGCAGTAGAAAACACCTTCACCTCATCGCAGTAGACAACACCTTCACCTCATGACAGTAGAAAACACCTTCACCTCATCGCAGTAGAAAACACCTTCACCTCATCGCAGTAGAAAACACCTTCACCTCATGGCCGTACACAACACCTTCACCTCATCGCAGTAGAAAACACCTTCCCCTCATGACAGTAGACAACACCTTCACCTCATGACAGTAGACAACACCTTCACCTCATGACAGTAGACAACACCTTCACCTCATCATAGTAGAAAACACCTTCACCTCATGGAATTAGACAACAGCTTCACCTCATAACAGTAGACAACACCTTCACCTCATGGCAGTAGACAACACCTTCACCTCATAACAGTAGACAACAGCTTCACCTAGTGAGTCATGTAGCGAGTCAGCTTTTCTACCGCACTACAATGCAAGATGTGCACCTCCAGAAATAAAACTGGTTGGTAAGGCCAGGGTGGGTTGTTGTACACACTGCAATGTTTTTTGTATATTAAAACACCGGAATAATAAATAACCAAAGTAAAGAAAGAGCGAAATAAAGAAGGGAACCCCAAAGCTGCAGGAGCGACGTTGAGAGAATGGCAGAAAGATGGCGTTGATGGTGGAGGCGCCATACTGCAGAGAGAAGCCGAGCGAGGGTGGGGAAACCAAAGGAGGAGGAGAAAGAGAATCCCAGTGCTTTGGGACTTGAGACGATAGCGTGGGAGAAGGTGAAGTCGTGTTGTTCAGTGGGACTGAGGAAGAAGAGCAGGGTGAGGGAGGAGAGAGAGTGATACCTTAGGGAAGGAGAGAGAGAGTGATACCTTAGGGAAGGAGAGAGAGAGTGATACCTTAGGGCAGTGGTCCCCAACCTTTTTCCTGCCACGGACCGGTTTCATGCCGCGAATTTTTTTTGCGGACCGGGGGGGGGGGGGGGTATAAATAAATATTTAATATCAATATCTACTCACCATAAATTGTTGTCCTAATAATTACTTCTGTCCTTCATGTTTTTTTGTTTCATAAATTCCACATTCTTGTCTTTTAATCCGGGTTCTTGGTCTCTGTGCCGAAGCAGGTTTGAACCCTTCATTGCTCGTTAACGAAGTCAGTCAGCTGTTAAAACCCGAGTTTTAAGTCTTAGTCCTGGTTTCTATTCTTGGAGGTCGTCGGCGCCTCTTCTTCCTCCTCAGTTGGACTTTTTTCCTCGGTAAAGAAGCTCTCCAAATACTTTTGTTTCTTTTTATTAATTTTTGCGAGTTCATGGCTGTTTTTTTTCGCAACGTATCAAGACGCGATTTTTACGTTGGAGAAAATCCGACCGTTTTTCAAAATAAAACACCTTTTAGACGCTAATAATCGATACAACGGAAATTGTATACATTAGTTGTTCTTTCTTTGGGGCCCGGTAACAAATGCCTCATGGACCGGTACCGGGCCGCGGCCTGGTGGTTGGGGACCCCTGCCTTAGGGGATGAAAGAGATACGCAGGAGGGAGGAGAGAGAGTGATACCTTAGGGGAGGAAAGAGAAATGCATGAGGGAGGATAGAGAGAGAGTAATACCTTAGGGGAGGAAAGAGAGTGATACCTTAGGGGATGAGAGAGAGACGCATGAGGGAGGAGAGAGAGTGATACCTTAGGGGAGGAAAGAGAAATGCATGAGGGAGGATAGAGAGAGAGTAATACCTTAGGGGAGGAGAGAGAGTGATACCTTAGGGGATGAGAGAGAGACGCATGAGGGAGGAGAGAGAGTGATACCTTAGGGGAGGAAAGAGAAATGCATGAGGGAGGATAGAGAGAGAGTAATACCTTAGGGGAGGAGAGAGAGTGATACCTTAGGGGATGAGAGAGAGACGCATGAGGGAGGAGAGAGAGTGATACCTTAGGGGAGGAGAGAGAGGGAGTGATACCTTAGGGGAGGAGAGAGAGAGTGACACCTTAGGGGAGGAGAGAGTGATACCTTAGGGGAGGAGAGAGAGTGATACCTTAGGGAGGAGAGAGTGATATCTTAGGGACGAGAGAGAGAGTGATACCTTAGGGGAGGAGAGAGTGATACCTTAGGGGAGGAGAGAGAGTGATACCTTAGGGAGGAGAGAGAGAGTGATACCTTAGGGGAGGAGAGAGAGTGATACCTAAGGGAGGAGAGAGAGAGTGATACCTTAGGAAGGAGAGAGTGATACCTTAGGGGAGGAGAGAGAGTGATACCTTAGGGAGGAGAGAGTGATACCTTAGGGGAGGAGAGAGAGAGTGATACCTTAGGGGAGGAGAGAGAGAGTGATACCTTAGGGAGGAGAGAGAGAGTGATACCTTAGGGGAGGAGAGAGAGAGTGATACCTTAGGGAGGAGAGGTTGCATTGTTGGCATTCTGCAAGTGAAAGGAAGGGAAACCAGCTCCGACCTCCTTCTGGACAGCATGGCCTGTGTTGGAGGGAGAGACTCGTGTCTTTGGAAGGACATGACGTGAAAGACAACAGGGAGACACTTTACCTGCACAAAGACACACAACAAAACCACCGACTCACACACCACGGCGGTGCCAGGGGATGAACACGCAAAGACCAACACAAAGTGATGTTTGTTCAGGGCTCGGACACGGATTCTCCGTCTCTGCCTTTACGGAAGACTTAGTCTGAGTCCTAAAAGAATAATAATGACAAGTCAAGATGGCAACAACCGCGAGTCCACCGCGCTGCGCCGCGCCGGGATGAACGATGAATGGATGATGTTGCAGTGATGGAGTCATTGTTCGAAATGGACCCATCGACACGCATCGATGTTTTGTTCCTGGTCACTGGCGCTGGTCACGGTGTTTGATGAGCTGCTTTCCAGTAGTAAATAGTTTCTATGCCAACAATCTACTCCCTAAAATTGCTGATGAGCGTCCATCAGCATCATCTCAGATCATCTGCGGCTCCCTAAAGTCACAAACAGTCAGTGACGAGACACGAAAAGTTCCTTTCTACATGAATAAAATAAACACAGAGGGGGGGGGGGGCACCACAGTCGGTGCAAAATGTGCATCCGCACAAAATCATTGCATGTTGCGTTGATGGTGGGGTACACACACACACACACACACACACACGTGCTTATGTAAATTCCAAAGCTTCCACATGAGAACAAAGCTACGGCGTAAAAACGAGAGAGCATACATAAACATTACATGGCCATGCATTATGCAAACACACACGCACACACGCACACACACACTCACACACACACACACACACACACACCATCACGAAGGTAAGAGCACGCATCATTTCACCCCTTCACTCTCTGTCGCTCTCGCTCCAGTCCCCAAATCCACGGCACATGACCTTCTGTGGGACAGATAAAGAATGTGCTTATCAGTCATGCAAATGAGGCTGAATTCATTTTGCACAACAGATGGCCCCATAGATAATGATGATGGGGGAGAGAAAATTAAATGTCTCTTGCTCGGTGACCATGGCAACCGCGCCTCTGCGGCGCAATATCAATAATAAGTGTGCCGCATAATAAGGTTGTCAGTCCTGTGAATGAGAACCTTCCGTGGTGGGACAGGTCATGTGATGGGGGCTCTCACAAAGTTTGGTGGAGTCCATAGGGAGCAGTGGGAAGTCCAAAGGTGGAGGGGACATCTTCCAGTACCTCGATATAACGAGTATGTCAGCCTGTGACTTGTGTATCTATAAAGGGTCTATGTATCTATAAAGGGTCTATGTATCTATAAGGTATGTATCTATAAGGTATGTATATATAAGGTAAGTATCTATAAGGTATGTATCTATAAAGGGTCTATGTATCTATAAGGTATGTATCTATAAGGTAAGTATCTATAAGGTATGTATCTATAAGGTATGTATCTATAAAGGGTCTATAAGGTATGTATCTATAAGGTATGTATCTATAAGGTGTGTATCTATAAAGGGTCTATAAGGTATGTATATATAAGGTATGTATCTATAAGGTATGTATCTATAAAGGGTCTATAAGGTATGTATCTATAAGGTATGTATCTATAAGGTGTGTATCTATAAAGGGTCTATAAGGTATGTATCTATAAGGTGTGTATCTATAAAGGGTCTATAAGGTATGTATATATAAGGTGTGTATCTATAAGGTATGTATCTATAAGGTATGTATCTATAAGGTATGTATCTATAAGGTATGTATCTATAAGGTGTGTGTCTATAAGGTATGTATCTATAAGGTATGTATCTATAAGGTATGTATCTATAAAAGGTCTATAAGGTATGTATCTATAAGGTATGTATATATAAGGTATGTATCTATAAAGGGTCTATAAGGTATGTATCTATAAAGGGTCTATAAGGTATGTATCTATAAGGTATGTATCTATAAGGTATGTATCTATAAGGTATGTATATATAAGGTATGTATATATAAGGTGTGTATCTATAAGGTATGTATCTATAAGGTATGTATCTATAAGGTAAGTATCTATAAGGTGTGTATCTATAAGGTATGTATCTATAAGGTATGTATCTATAAAAGGTCTATAAGGTATGTATCTATAAGGTATGTATATATAAGGTATGTATCTATAAAGGGTCTATAAGGTATGTATCGATAAAGGGTCTATAAGGTATGTATCTATAAGGTATGTATCTATAAGGTATGTATCTATAAGGTATGTATATATAAGGTATGTATATATAAGGTGTGTATCTATAAGGTATGTATCTATAAGGTATGTATCTATAAGGTAAGTATCTATAAGGTGTGTATCTATAAGGTATGCATCTATAAGTTATGTATCTATAAGGTATGTATCTATAAGGTGTGTATCTATAATGTATGTATCTATAAGGTATGTATCTATAAGGTATGTATCTATAAGGTATGTATCTATAAGGTAAGTATCTATAAGGTATGTATATATAAGGTATGTATCTATAAGGTAAGTATCTATAAGGTATGTATATATAAGGTATGTATATATAAGGTGTGTATATATAAGGTGTGTATCTATAAGGTATGTATCTATAAAGGGTCTATAAGGTATGTATATATAAGGTATGTATATATAAGGTGTGTATCTATAAGGTATGTATCTATAAGGTATGTATCTATAAGGTAAGTATCTATAAGGTGTGTATCTATAATGGATGTATCTATAAGGTATGTATCTATAAGGTGTGTATCTATAAGGTATGTATCTATAAGGTATGTATCTATAAGGTGTGTATCTATAAGGTATGTATCTATGAGGTATGTATCTATAAGCTATGTATATATAAGGTGTGTATCTATAAGGTATGTATCTATAAGGTATGTATCTATAAGGTGTGTATCTATAAGGTATGTATATATAAGGTAAGTATCTATAAGGTATGTATCTATAAGGTATGTATATATAAGGTAAGTATCTATAAGGTATGTATCTATAAGGTATGTATCTATAAGGTATGTATCTATAAGGTATTTATCTATAAGGTGTGTATCTATAAAGGGTCTATAAAGTATGTATATATAAGGTATGTATCTATAAGGTATGTATCTATAAGGTATGTATATATAAGGTATGTATATATAAGGTGTGTATCTATAAGGTATGTATCTATAAGGTATGTATCTATAAGGTATTTATCTATAAGGTGTGTATCTATAAAGGGTCTATAAAGTATGTATATATAAGGTATGTATCTATAAGGTATGTATCTATAAGGTATGTATATATAAGGTATGTATATATAAGGTGTGTATCTATAAGGTATGTATCTATAAGGTATGTATCTATAAGGTAAGTATCTATAAGGTGTGTATCTATAAGGTATGTATTTATAAGTTATGTATCTATAAGTTATGTATCTATAAGGTATGTATCTATAAGGTGTGTATCTATAAGGTATGTATCTATAAGGTATGTATCTATAAGGTAAGTATCTATAAGGTAAGTATCTATAAGGTATGTATCTATAAGGTAAGTATCTATAAGGTATGTATCTATAAGGTATGCATCTATAAGGGGTGTATCTATAAGGTATGCATCTATAAAGGGTATATAAGGCATGTATCTATAAGGTATCTATATATAAGGTATGTATATATAAGGTGTGTATCTATAAGGTATGTATCTATAAGGTATGTATCTATAAGGTACGTATCTATAAGGGCTGTATCTATAAGGTGTGTATCTATAAGGTATGTATCTATGAGGTATGTATCTATAAGGTATGTATCTATAAGGTATGTATCTATAAGGTAAGTATCTATAAGGTATGTATCTATAAGGTATGTATCTACAAGGTACGTATCTATAAGGTATGTATCTATAAGGTATGTATCTACAAGGTAAGTATCTATAAGGTATGTATCTATAAGGTGTGTATCTATAAGGTATGTATCTATAAAGGGTCTATAAGGTATGTATCTATAAGGTATGTATATATAAGGTATGTATATATAAGGTGTGTATCTATAAGGTATGTATCTATAAGGTATGTATCTATAAGGTGTGTATCTATAAAGGGTCTATAAGGTATGTATATATAAGGTATGTATCTATAAGGTATGTATCTATAAGGTAGGTATCTATAAGGTATGTATCTATAAGGTGTGTATCTATAAGGTATGTATCTATAAGGTATGTATCTATAAGGTATGTATCTATAAGGCAAGTATCTATAAGGTATGTATCTATAAGGTATGTATCTATAAGGTATGTATTACACTATTACACCTCAATCCGGCCCCACACTGAACTCAAGAGTCAACACATTCAGGGAGCCTGTTGTTTGGAGAAGCCACTACTGGCTCCTCGTGCAGCAGGCAGGTTCACTATGGTCATAGTGAACCTCTCAGCAGGGCTGAAGCTGACTACTAATGGTGCAGTAACACCAGCAGCACCTCTCAGCAGGGCTGAAGCTGACTACTAACGGTGCAGTAACACCAGCAGCACCCCTCAGCAGGGCTGAAGCTGACTACTAATGGTGCAGTAACACCAGCAGCACCTCTCACCAGGGCTGAAGCTGACTACTAATGGTGCAGTAACACCAGCAGCACCTCTCAGCAGGGCTGAAGCTGACTACTAACGGTGCAGTAACACCAGCAGCACCTCTCAGCAGGGCTGAAGCTAACTACCAACGGTGCAGTAACACCAGCAGCACCTCTCACCAGGGCTGAAGCTGACTACTAATGGTGCAGTAACACCAGCAGCACCGCTCAGCAGGGCTGAAGCTGACTACTAACGGTGCAGTAACACCAGCAGCACCTCTCAGCAGGGCTGAAGCTGACTACTAACGGTGCAGTAACACCAGCAGCACCTCCCACCAGGGCTGAAGCTGACTACTAACGGTGCAGTAACACCAGCAGCACCTCTCAGCAGGGCTGAAGCTGACTACTAACGGTGCAGTAACACCAGCAGCACCTCTCAGCAGGGCTGAAGCTGACTACTAACGGTGCAGTAACACCAGCAGCATCCCTCACCAGGGCTGAAGCTGACTACTAACGGTGCAGTAACACCAGCAGCACCTCTCACCAGGTCTGAAGCTGACTACTAATGGTGCAGTAACACCAGCAGCATCTATCAGCAGGGCTGAAGCTGACTACTAATGGTGAAGTAACACCAGCAGCATCCCTCACCAGGGCTGAAGCTGACTACTAACGGTGCAGTAACACCAGCAGCACCTCTCAGCAGGGCTGAAGCTGACTACTAATGGTGCAGTAACACCAGCAGCATCTATCAGCAGGGCTGAAGCTGACTACTAACGGTGCAGTAACACCAGCAGCACCTCTCAGCAGGGCTGAAGCTGACTACTAACGGTGCAGTAACACCAGCAGCACCTCTCAGCAGGGCTGAAGCTGACTACTAACGGTGCAGTAACACCAGCAGCATCCCTCACCAGGGCTGAAGCTGACTACTAACGGTGCAGTAACACCAGCAGCACCTCTCAGCAGGGCTGAAGCTGACTACTAACGGTGCAGTAACACCAGCAGCACCTCTCAGCAGGGCTGAAGCTGACTACTAACGGTGCAGTAACACCAGCAGCATCCCTCACCAGGGCTGAAGCTGACTACTAACGGTGCAGTAACACCAGCAGCACCTCTCACCAGGTCTGAAGCTGACTACTAATGGTGCAGTAACACCAGCAGCATCTATCAGCAGGGCTGAAGCTGACTACTAATGGTGAAGTAACACCAGCAGCATCCCTCACCAGGGTTGAAGCTGACTACTAACGGTGCAGTAACACCAGCAGCACCTCTCAGCAGGGCTGAAGCTGACTACTAATGGTGCAGTAACACCAGCAGCACCTCTCAGCAGGGCTGAAGCTGACTACTAACGGTGCAGTAACACCAGCAGCACCTCTCAGCAGGGCTGAAGCTGACTACTAACGGTGCAGTAACACCAGCAGCACCTCTCAGCCGGGCTGAAGCTGACTACTAACGGTGCAGTAACACCAGCAGCATCCCTCACCAGGGCTGAAGCTGACTACTAACGGTGCAGTAACACCAGCAGCACCTCTCACCAGGTCTGAAGCTGACTACTAATGGTGCAGTAACACCAGCAGCATCTATCAGCAGGGCTGAAGCTGACTACTAATGGTGCAGTAACACCAGCAGCATCCCTCACCAGGGCTGAAGCTGACTACTAACGGTGCAGTAACACCAGCAGCACCTCTCAGCAGGGCTGAAGCTGACTACTAACGGTGCAGTAACACCAGCAGCACCTCTCAGCAGGGCTGAAGCTGACTACTAACGGTGCAGTAACACCAGCAGCACCTCTCACCAGGGCTGAAGCTGACTACTAATGGTGCAGTAACACCAGCAGCATCTATCAGCAGGGCTGAAGCTGACTACTAATGGTGCAGTAACACCAGCAGCATCCCTCACCAGGGCTGAAGCTGACTACTAATGGTGCAGTAACACCAGCAGCACCTCTCTCCAGGGCTGAAGCTGACTACTAATGGTGTAGTAACACCAGCAGCACCTCTCACCAGGGCTGAAGCTGACTACTAATGGTGCAGTAACACCAGCAGCATCTATCAGCAGGGCTGAAGCTGACTACTAATGGTGCAGTAACACCAGCAGCATCCCTCACCAGGGCTGAAGCTGACTACTAAAGGTGCAGTAACACCAGCAGCACCTCTCACCAGGGCTGAAGCTGACTACTAATGGTGCAGTAACACCAGCAGCACCTCTCAGCAGGGCTGAAGCTGACTACTAACGGTGCAGTAACACCAGCAGCACCTCTCACCAGGGCTGAAGCTGACTACTAATGGTGCAGTAACACCAGCAGCATCTATCAGCAGGGCTGAAGCTGACTACTAATGGTGCAGTAACACCAGCAGCATCTATCAGCAGGGCTGAAGCTGACTACTAATGGTGCAGTAACACCAGCAGCACCTCTCAGCAGGGCTGAAGCTGACTACTAACGGTGCAGTAACACCAGCAGCATCCCTCACCAGGGCTGAAGCTGACTACTAACGGTGCAGTAACACCAGCAGCACCTCTCACCAGGTCTGAAGCTGACTACTAATGGTGCAGTAACACCAGCAGCATCTATCAGCAGGGCTGAAGCTGACTACTAATGGTGCAGTAACACCAGCAGCATCCCTCACCAGGGCTGAAGCTGACTACTAACGGTGCAGTAACACCAGCAGCACCTCTCAGCAGGGCTGAAGCTGACTACTAACGGTGCAGTAACACCAGCAGCACCTCTCAGCAGGGCTGAAGCTGACTACTAACGGTGCAGTAACACCAGCAGCACCTCTCACCAGGGCTGAAGCTGACTACTAATGGTGCAGTAACACCAGCAGCATCTATCAGCAGGGCTGAAGCTGACTACTAATGGTGCAGTAACACCAGCAGCATCCCTCACCAGGGCTGAAGCTGACTACTAATGGTGCAGTAACACCAGCAGCACCTCTCTCCAGGGCTGAAGCTGACTACTAATGGTGTAGTAACACCAGCAGCACCTCTCACCAGGGCTGAAGCTGACTACTAATGGTGCAGTAACACCAGCAGCATCTATCAGCAGGGCTGAAGCTGACTACTAATGGTGCAGTAACACCAGCAGCATCCCTCACCAGGGCTGAAGCTGACTACTAAAGGTGCAGTAACACCAGCAGCACCTCTCACCAGGGCTGAAGCTGACTACTAATGGTGCAGTAACACCAGCAGCACCTCTCAGCAGGGCTGAAGCTGACTACTAACGGTGCAGTAACACCAGCAGCACCTCTCACCAGGGCTGAAGCTGACTACTAATGGTGCAGTAACACCAGCAGCATCTATCAGCAGGGCTGAAGCTGACTACTAATGGTGCAGTAACACCAGCAGCATCCCTCACCAGGGCTGAAGCTGACTACTAATGGTGCAGTAACACCAGCAGCACCTCTCTCCAGGGCTGAAGCTGACTACTAATGGTGTAGTAACACCAGCAGCACCTCTCACCAGGGCTGAAGCTGACTACTAATGGTGCAGTAACACCAGCAGCATCCCTCACCAGGGCTGAAGCTGACTACTAACGGTGCAGTAACACCAGCAGCACCTCTCAGCAGGGCTGAAGCTGACTACTAACGGTGCAGTAACACCAGCAGCACCTCTCAGCAGGGCTGAAGCTGACTACTAACGGTGCAGTAACACCAGCAGCACCTCTCACCAGGGCTGAAGCTGACTACTAATGGTGCAGTAACACCAGCAGCATCCCTCACCAGGGCTGAAGCTGACTACTAATGGTGCAGTAACACCAGCAGCACCTCTCTCCAGGGCTGAAGCTGACTACTAATGGTGTAGTAACACCAGCAGCACCTCTCACCAGGGCTGAAGCTGACTACTAATGGTGCAGTAACACCAGCAGCATCCCTCACCAGGGCTGAAGCTGACTACTAACGGTGCAGTAACACCAGCAGCACCTCTCAGCAGGGCTGAAGCTGACTACTAACGGTGCAGTAACACCAGCAGCACCTCTCAGCAGGGCTGAAGCTGACTACTAACGGTGCAGTAACACCAGCAGCACCTCTCAGCAGGGCTGAAGCTGACTACTAACGGTGCAGTAACACCAGCAGCACCTCTCACCAGGGCTGAAGCTGACTACTAATGGTGCAGTAACACCAGCAGCATCTATCAGCAGGGCTGAAGCTGACTACTAATGGTGCAGTAACACCAGCAGCATCCCTCACCAGGGCTGAAGCTGACTACTAATGGTGCAGTAACACCAGCAGCACCTCTCTCCAGGGCTGAAGCTGACTACTAATGGTGTAGTAACACCAGCAGCACCTCTCACCAGGGCTGAAGCTGACTACTAATGGTGCAGTAACACCAGCAGCATCTATCAGCAGGGCTGAAGCTGACTACTAATGGTGCAGTAACACCAGCAGCATCCCTCACCAGGGCTGAAGCTGACTACTAAAGGTGCAGTAACACCAGCAGCACCTCTCACCAGGGCTGAAGCTGACTACTAATGGTGCAGTAACACCAGCAGCACCTCTCAGCAGGGCTGAAGCTGACTACTAACGGTGCAGTAACACCAGCAGCACCTCTCACCAGGGCTGAAGCTGACTACTAATGGTGCAGTAACACCAGCAGCATCTATCAGCAGGGCTGAAGCTGACTACTAATGGTGCAGTAACACCAGCAGCATCCCTCACCAGGGCTGAAGCTGACTACTAATGGTGCAGTAACACCAGCAGCACCTCTCTCCAGGGCTGAAGCTGACTACTAATGGTGTAGTAACACCAGCAGCACCTCTCACCAGGGCTGAAGCTGACTACTAATGGTGCAGTAACACCAGCAGCATCTATCAGCAGGGCTGAAGCTGACTACTAATGGTGCAGTAACAACAGCGGATCCGGATCACAATCCGGGTTGAGATCTCGAGATGGTCGGTGAGAGCGGTCGCACCGCTGCTGAGCTCCCGGCGAGCTCCCGCATTCCACCTCGTTCACTGCTCTACAGGAGGAATCAACATCTTCTTCTGAAATCCATCCTAAAAATAATGAACTATTTTGTGCTGATCTATGCGGTAACCTTACAGGGATTAATTTTCATCGAGTCCCAGGAAGTACTTTTACCGAGGATATCGGAAAGAAATGGATCGTTTCCGTGCGCCGCTTCTTCAGCGCATTTTAAAACTCTGGGCGATCTGAAGCGGTTTCAATCCAGGAGGAGAAACGTGCACCACCTGGACGGCAGGACAGTAAGGAAAATCATCTGTATGAGTCTACTTCTGTCCGGAAATATACACCCAAACCCGGGACCCGGAGACGCGAATTCTACGTTCACGGAGACGCCGTTCGACTCGCCCTTCGTCGCCGCTCACAACATCTGGAGCAGCGACACGTGGAGGCCGCGCCCCGAGGACTTCGCGACAAACCTCCCGAGGTCAACCCAGCCAAACGCCACATCGCCCACCACCGAACCCCCCCAGCAGCAAGACGGAGACGGAGCGGCGCAAGCTTTCTCCCTGTTTTCACTTCCGGCACTTCGCGCCGAGGGACGCAGCCACCGCGCGACGGCGCGTCACGGAATTCCCCCGGCGCAGATACGTCACGGTGACGGAAGGGGCTTCCCCCGCCGCCCTGGTAACACAGACAGGGTCACATCGAGCAGAGGCCTCGGAAATGCGGATTATTCCCCCGGAGTTTTTCGCCGCGAAGCAACGCCTGAGAACACCAGCTGCACTCCCACCCCCCAGCTGCACTCCCCCCCCAGGTATCGGTCGGCCACTCCCTTTGTTTACGATCGATACCGCCACCCCAGCGCCCCCCTCCTGCCCAACGGCCCCACCCTACCCCATTCACCGGCGGACAATATCCCCCCATCGATACCCCCTCCTCCCCCCAGCGTCCCCCCAGAGACAGTGAATGACAAAGGCTTCTACTCCACGGAAGATATGAATAACATTTTCTCGGGGAGAGGTCTTCACATTATTCATCTCAACGTGAACAGCTTGACATGCAAATCCAAGATGTCCGAGTTAACATCGATGTTTGGCAACGGTAAGGTTGGAATTCTCTCCTTTTCGGAAACCAAACTGGATGATTCATGTAAAGACACTGAGATTGAGATTAAGGGATACACTGTTATCAGGAAGGACAGGGACCGTCATGGGGGCGGGGTCTGCATCTACGTTAGATCAGACCTCAACTTCACCGTTCTACCAGAACTTGGAACAGACACAGAGTCTGTCTGGGTAAAAATCATTTATCCCAGAGCTAAACCTCTGGTCATTGGCGCAGTATACAGACCCCCAGACCAAAATTCATTCTATGATTTATTGGAGAAGCATGTGATCGGCTTGGGGAGCTCGGAGGTCATTCTGATAGGAGATTGTAACACCAATGTCCTTCGGAAAGACACCCCGACTTTCAAATCCTTCAGCAGCTTCTGTAATCTGCATAACTTTACCCAGCTGATCCAGCAATTTACAAGGGTAAGCACCACTTCTAGAACCATCATAGACCTAATCCTGACATCGGACAAATCTAGAATCAAAAACAGTGGTGTCATCGAGTGCAGTCTAAGTGATCACAACATGATCTTCTGCACTCGAAAAATTCATAGACCTGCAGCCCATTGCCATACCACAATAAACTGCAGAACCATGAAGCATTACTCCCCAGAAGCTCTAACAACAGCGCTGGAGGAAACGGATTGGTCTGAAACTTTAAACTCCGCCTCTGTCGAGGGGACCTGGTCTTCCTTTAAATCTGCATTTCTGTCCGTAATCGATAAGATAGCACCCATAACTGCTGTTCGGGTCAGAGCCCGTACAGAACCTTGGATGAAGGGGGAAATATTGAATGCCATCAAGCTCAGAAACAAATGTTACTCTGAGTACAGAAAAACCAACAACGAGGAACTACTTGAAAAAAGCAGAAAACTACGCAATGAGGTTAACAAAATGATAAAAAATGCCAAAAAGAATTTCTTAAATGAGAACATTGAGGCAAACAAAAGCAACCCACAAAAACTGTGGGAGGCCCTAAAACAATTAGGCTGCAGCAACAGACTCCAAACAAAAACCAGTAATATCTGCATTAACTCAAGTGGTTCGCTCCAGACCGACAGGTTGGTGCTAGCTAATTGTTTTAACAGCTTTTTCACCACTATTGCCACCCTGTTGGTCAGCAAACTCCCCCCGCATTCAGGTCTGTACGGTTCTGACCACATCCAAACTCACTATGAGAAGCTCGGTGCCAAAAAGGACACTTTCTCTTTCACACCTGTAAATACCGTTGATGTGCTAAAACAACTAATTGCCCTTCAACCTAACAAGGCCACAGGCCTTGACAACATACCCACCCGGTTCCTCAGAGACGCAGCTGTCTCTATCGCCCCCGTGGTAACCCATCTGATAAATTTATCCATCAATCAGTGCCACGTCCCACAGGAATTCAAGACGGCGCGGGTTATCCCTCTGTATAAAAAAGGAAACAAATTAGAACCTGGCAACTACCGCCCTGTTTCCATCCTTTGTTCCATCTCAAAGGTTATGGAGAGAATAATCCAGGAGCAAATCAACCGCTACCTCGCCGAGCATAGCCTGCTCTTTGAATTCCAATCAGGCTTCAGAACATCCCACTCCACTGACACGTGCCTCATATATCTGACCGACTACATTAAGCGTGAAGTAGACTCGGGCAAGTATTGCGGCATGGTCATGCTGGACCTCCAGAAGGCCTTTGACACGGTCAACCATTCAATCCTATTGAACAAACTAGGGGCGATTGGTTTTGATAGCACATCAACAAACTGGATGAAATCGTACCTTGAGGGACGAGAACAAATGGTAGACATAAACGGAACCTTGTCCTCGTCCCTCCCGGTAAGCTGCGGGGTTCCTCAAGGCAGCATTCTGGGGCCGTTACTGTTCCTCCTATACATTAACGACATGAATGCTGCCTGTAACTGCAAATTGTTCCTGTTTGCTGATGACTCAGCACTCCTGATTTCGGGAGAGGACAAAGTGCAGGTTGAGGAGGCTCTCAGCTCTGAGCTCACCAGAATCCGTACTTGGCTTACCGATAACAAACTGTCACTACATCTTGGTAAAACCGAATCGATTCTTTTTGGGTCTAAACACTCTCTGCGTGAGATAAATGTTAATGATTTCAAGGTCACAGTCGATAATACAGTCATCTCCAGCAAAGAAGAGATTACCTATTTGGGCTGTGTTCTTGACAAATACCTGTCTGGCGATAGTATGGCAACTAAGGTGATCAAAAAAGTCAATCAGAGAACAAGATTTTTGGGCAGAATGTCTGCTTTTGTCAACAAAAGTGCTCTCCGGACGCTTGCTCAAGCCCTCGTTCAGCCCCTCTTTGACTATGCTAGCACGTCCTGGTATTCAAACATCAAAATGTCCCTGAAAACCAGGCTCCAAACCTCCCAAAATAAACTGATTCGGCTACTCCTCAATCTGGGGCCCATGACCCACCTTCTTCCTGGACATTTTGCTAGCCTAAAATGGCTCAGGGTAGAAGATAGGGTTAAACAACTCAAAATGGGATTGGCATTTAAAATAGTCAATGCAGCTCTGCCCTCAGTCCCCTCAATCCCTGCATACCTGACGGAACACCTCCACAGATTTAGTGACACCCACAGCCACAACACTAGAGGGAGCTCAAACAACAACCTGATTACCCCCTCCTATAGGACTAACATGGGTAAATCATCTTTCTACAATACGGCCACCCAAGGGTGGAACGGATTGACTCCTGCCCTCAAAACATGCACCTCTTTGGCCTCCTTCAAAAAGGCCCTAAAAATACACCTTTCAGGGGGACACAAACGGAGATAGCCATCACGACTCTCTCCGGGTCAAACCCCCCCTCCTTTTTTTTT
Source organism: Brachionichthys hirsutus (assembly GCF_040956055.1). Lineage (NCBI taxonomy): Eukaryota > Metazoa > Chordata > Actinopteri > Lophiiformes > Brachionichthyidae > Brachionichthys > Brachionichthys hirsutus. Next base: position 11,830,051 of record NC_090914.1, on the reverse strand, counting down.
GTCCACCTATGTTGCACGTATTAATTGCTTTAGTAATTTATTGTAATTTATGTAAGTTATTTATTGTCATCTCGCATCAGTGGTGTAATTTATTTTAGATTAATTGTTAGTTTGCACTGGCGGTGTAATAACATTTTATTTTTGTCTTTCTAATGTTACGTTGCATCAATTGCGTAATTTAATATTGGATTTATTTTTATTTGTATTGTTATTTGTATTGTTTTTTGTGGATGATTTATGTACGAAGGACTTTCAACGGAAACAAGCCCGCAAGGGCTTTTTTGAAATGCTCCTCTTAGACAGGATGTTTGACGTTATTTGTACTGTAATACATGCTACTGTTTGACTGTACTTGTACTGTAATACATGCTACTGTGTGACTGTACTTGTACTGTAATACATGCTACTGTGTGACTGTACTTGTACTGTAATACATGCTACTGTGTGACTGTACTTGTACTCTAACATTCTATCTAATAAATATATTCATCATCATCATCATCACTAATGGTGCAGTAACACCAGCAGCATCCCTCACCAGGGCTGAAGCTGACTACTAAAGGTGCAGTAACACCAGCAGCACCTCTCACCAGGGCTGAAGCTGACTACTAATGGTGCAGTAACACCAGCAGCACCTCTCAGCAGGGCTGAAGCTGACTACTAACGGTGCAGTAACACCAGCAGCACCTCTCACCAGGGCTGAAGCTGACTACTAATGGTGCAGTAACACCAGCAACACCTCTCAGCAGGGCTGACGCTGACTACTAATGGTACAGTAACACCAGCAGCACCTCTCACCAGGGCTGAAGCTGACTACTAACGGTGCAGTAACACCAGCAGCACCTCTCACCAGGGCTGAAGCTGACTACTAACGGTGCAGTAACACCAGCAGCACCCCTTAGCAGGGCTGAAGCTGACTACTAATGGTGCAGTAACACCAGCAGCACCTCTCAGCAGGGCTGAAGCTGACTACTAACGGTGCAGTAACACCAGCAGCACCTCTCAGCAAGGCTGAAGCTGACTACTAACGGTGCAGTAACACCAGCAGCACCTCTCAGCAGGGCTGAAGCTGACTACTAACGGTGCAGTAACACCAGCAGCATCCCTCACCAGGGCTGAAGCTGACTACTAACGGTGCAGTAACACCAGCAGCACCTCTCAGCAAGGCTGAAGCTGACTACTAATGGTGCAGTAACACCAGCAGCACCTCTCAGCAGGGCTGAAGCTGACTACTAACGGTGCAGTAACACCAGCAGCACCTCTCAGCAGGGCTGAAGCTGACTACTAACGGTGCAGTAACACCAGCAGCACCTCTCACCAGGGCTGAAGCTGACTACTAATGGTGCAGTAACACCAGCAGCATCTATCAGCAGGGCTGAAGCTGACTACTAATGGTGCAGTAACACCAGCAGCACCTCTCAGCAGGGCTGAAGCTGACTACTAACGGTGCAGTAACACCAGCAGCATCCCTCACCAGGGCTGAAGCTGACTACTAACGGTGCAGTAACACCAGCAGCACCTGTCACCAGGTCTGAAGCTGACTACTAATGGTGCAGTAACACCAGCAGCATCTATCAGCAGGGCTGAAGCTGACTACTAATGGTGCAGTAACACCAGCAGCATCCCTCACCAGGGCTGAAGCTGACTACTAACGGTGCAGTAACACCAGCAGCACCTCTCAGCAGGGCTGAAGCTGACTACTAACGGTGCAGTAACACCAGCAGCACCTCTCAGCAGGGCTGAAGCTGACTACTAACGGTGCAGTAACACCAGCAGCACCTCTCACCAGGGCTGAAGCTGACTACTAATGGTGCAGTAACACCAGCAGCATCTATCAGCAGGGCTGAAGCTGACTACTAATGGTGCAGTAACACCAGCAGCATCCCTCACCAGGGCTGAAGCTGACTACTAATGGTGCAGTAACACCAGCAGCACCTCTCTCCAGGGCTGAAGCTGACTACTAATGGTGTAGTAACACCAGCAGCACCTCTCACCAGGGCTGAAGCTGACTACTAATGGTGCAGTAACACCAGCAGCATCTATCAGCAGGGCTGAAGCTGACTACTAATGGTGCAGTAACACCAGCAGCATCCCTCACCAGGGCTGAAGCTGACTACTAAAGGTGCAGTAACACCAGCAGCACCTCTCACCAGGGCTGAAGCTGACTACTAATGGTGCAGTAACACCAGCAGCACCTCTCAGCAGGGCTGAAGCTGACTACTAACGGTGCAGTAACACCAGCAGCACCTCTCACCAGGGCTGAAGCTGACTACTAATGGTGCAGTAACACCAGCAGCATCTATCAGCAGGGCTGAAGCTGACTACTAATGGTGCAGTAACACCAGCAGCATCCCTCACCAGGGCTGAAGCTGACTACTAATGGTGCAGTAACACCAGCAGCACCTCTCTCCAGGGCTGAAGCTGACTACTAATGGTGTAGTAACACCAGCAGCACCTCTCACCAGGGCTGAAGCTGACTACTAATGGTGCAGTAACACCAGCAGCATCTATCAGCAGGGCTGAAGCTGACTACTAATGGTGCAGTAACACCAGCAGCATCCCTCACCAGGGCTGAAGCTGACTACTAAAGGTGCAGTAACACCAGCAGCACCTCTCACCAGGGCTGAAGCTGACTACTAATGGTGCAGTAACACCAGCAGCACCTCTCAGCAGGGCTGAAGCTGACTACTAACGGTGCAGTAACACCAGCAGCACCTCTCACCAGGGCTGAAGCTGACTACTAATGGTGCAGTAACACCAGCAACACCTCTCAGCAGGGCTGACGCTGACTACTAATGGTACAGTAACACCAGCAGCACCTCTCACCAGGGCTGAAGCTGACTACTAACGGTGCAGTAACACCAGCAGCACCTCTCACCAGGGCTGAAGCTGACTACTAACGGTGCAGTAACACCAGCAGCACCCCTTAGCAGGGCTGAAGCTGACTACTAATGGTGCAGTAACACCAGCAGCACCTCTCAGCAGGGCTGAAGCTGACTACTACCGGTGCAGTAACACCAGCAGCACCTCTCACCAGGGCTGAAGCTGACTACTAATGGTGCAGTAACACCAGCAGCACCTCTCAGCAGGGCTGAAGCTGACTACTAACGGTGCAGTAACACCAGCAGCACCTCTCACCAGGGCTGAAGCTGACTACTAATGGTGCAGTAACACCAGCAGCATCTATCAGCAGGGCTGAAGCTGACTACTAACGGTGCAGTAACACCAGCAGCACCTCTCACCAGGGCTGAAGCTGACTACTAATGGTGTAGTAACACCAGCAGCACCTCTCACCAGGGCTGAAGCTGACTACTAATGGTGCAGTAACACCAGCAGCATCTATCAGCAGGGCTGAAGCTGACTACTAATGGTGCAGTAACACCAGCAGCATCTATCAGCAGGGCTGAAGCTGACTACTAATGGTGTAGTAACACCAGCAGCATCCCTCACCAGGGCTGAAGCTGACTACTAATGGTGCAGTAACACCAGCAGCACCTCTCAGCAGGGCTGACGCTGACTACTAATGGTGTAGTAACACCAGCAGCACCTCTCACCAGGGCTGAAGCTGACTACTAATGGTGCAGTAACACCAGCAGCACCTCTCAGCAGGACTGAAGCTGACTACTAACGGTGCAGTAACACCAGCAGCACCTCTCACCAGGGCTGAAGCTGACTACTAATGGTGCAGTAACACCAGCAGCACCTCTCACCAGGGCTGAAGCTGACTACTAACGGTGCAGTAACACCAGCAGCACCTCTCACCAGGGCTGAAGCTGACTACTAACGGTGCAGTAACACCAGCAGCACCTCTCACCAGGGCTGAAGATGACTACTAATGGTGCAGTAACACCAGCAGCACCTCTCACCAGGGCTGAAGCTGACTACTAACGGTGCAGTAACACCAGCAGCACCTCTCAGCAGGGCTGAAGCTGACTACTAATGGTGCAGTAACACCAGCAGCATCTATCAGCAGGGCTGAAGCTAACTACTAATGGTGCAGTAACACCAGCAGCATCTATCAGCAGGGCTGATGCTGACTACTAATGGTGTAGTAACACCAGCAGCACCTCTCACCAGGGCTGAAGCTGACTACTAATGGTGCAGTAACACCAGCAGCACCTCTCAGCAGGGCTGAAGCTGACTACTAATGGTGTAGTAACACCAGCAGCACCTCTCACCAGGGCTGAAGCTGACTACTAATGGTGCAGTAACACCAGCAGCACCTCTCACCAGGGCTGAAGCTGACTACTAATGGTGCAGTAACACCAGCAGCACCTCTCAGCAGGGCTGAAGCTGACTACTAACGGTGCAGTAACACCAGCAGCACCTCTCACCAGGGCTGAAGCTGACTACTAACGGTGCAGTAACACCAGCAGCACCTCTCACCAGGGCTGAAGCTGACTACTAATGGTGCAGTAACACCAGCAGCACCTCTCAGCAGGGCTGAAGCTGACTACTAACGGTGCAGTAACACCAGCAGCACCTCTCAGCAGGGCTGACGCTGACTACTAATGGTGTAGTAACACCAGCAGCACCTCTCACCAGGGCTGAAGCTGACTACTAACGGTGCAGTAACACCAGCAGCACCTCTCACCAGGGCTGAAGCTGACTACTAATGGTGCAGTAACACCAGCAGCACCTCTCAGCAGGGCTGAAGCTGACTACTAACGGTGCAGTAACACCAGCAGCACCTCTCACCAGGGCTGAAGCTGACTACTAACGGTGCAGTAACACCAGCAGCACCTCTCAGCAGGGCTGACGCTGACTACTAATGGTGTAGTAACACCAGCAGCACCTCTCACCAGGGCTGAAGCTGACTACTAATGGTGCAGTAACACCAGCAGCACCTCTCAGCAGGGCTGAAGCTGACTACTAACGGTGCAGTAACACCAGCAGCACCTCTCAGCAGGGCTGAAGCTGACTACTAACGGTGCAGTAACACCAGCAGCACCTCTCACCAGGGCTGAAGCTGACTACTAATGGTGCAGTAACACCAGCAGCACCTCTCCGCAGGGCTGAAGCTGACTACTAACGGTGCAGTAACACCAGCAGCACCTCTCACCAGGGCTGAAGCTGACTACTAATGGTGCAGTAACACCAGCAGCACCTCTCAGCAGGGCTGAAGCTGACTACTAATGGTGCAGTAACACCAGCAGCACCTCTCACCAGGGCTGAAGCTGACTACTAACGGTCCAGTAACACCAGCAGCACCTCTCACCAGGGCTGATGCTGACTACTAACGGTGCAGTAACACCAGCAGCACCTCTCACCAGGGCTGAAGCTTACTACTAACGGTGCAGTAACACCAGCAGCACCTCTCACCAGGGCTGAAGCTGACTACTAATGGTGTAGTAACACCAGCAGCACCTCTCACCAGGGCTGAAGCTGACTACTAATGGTGCAGTAACACCAGCAGCATCTATCAGCAGGGCTGAAGCTGATTACTAATGGTGCAGTAACACCAGCAGCATCTATCAGCAGGGCTGAAGCTGACTACTAATGGTGTAGTAACACCAGCAGCACCTCTCACCAGGGCTGAAGCTGACTACTAATGGTGCAGTAACACCAGCAGCACCTCTCAGCAGGGCTGAAGCTGACTACTAATGGTGTAGTAACACCAGCAGCACCTCTCACCAGAGCTGAAGCTGACTACTAATGGTGCAGTAACACCAGCAGCACCTCTCACCAGGGCTGAAGCTGACTACTAGTGGTGCAGTAACACCAGCAGCACCTCTCAGCAGGGCTGAAGCTGACTACTAACGGTGCAGTAACACCAGCAGCACCTCTCACCAGGGCTGAAGCTGACTACTAATGGTGCAGTAACACCAGCAGCACCTCTCACCAGGGCTGAAGCTGACTACTATCGGTGCAGTAACACCAGCAGCACCTCTCAGCAGGGCTGAAGCTGACTACTAACGGTGCAGTAACACCAGCAGCACCTCTCACCACGGCTGAAGATGACTACTAATGGTGCAGTAACACCAGCAGCACCTCTCAGCAGGGCTGAAGTTGACTACTAACGGTGCAGTAACACCAGCAGCACCTCTCACCAGGGCTGAAGCTGACTACTAATGGTGTAGTAACACCAGCAGCACCTCTCACCAGGGCTGAAGCTGACTACTAATGGTGCAGTAACACCAGCAGCATCTATCAGCAGGGCTGAAGCTGACTACTAATGGTGTAGTAACACCAGCAGCACCTCTCACCAGGGCTGAAGCTGACTACTAATGGTGCAGTAACACCAGCAGCATCTATCAGCAGGGCTGAAGCTGACTACTAATGGTGCAGTAACACCAGCAGCATCTATCAGCAGGGCTGAAGCTGACTACTAATGGTGCAGTAACACCAGCAGCACCTCTCAGCAGGGCTGAAGCTGACTACTAACGGTGCAGTAACACCAGCAGCACCTCTCACCAGGGCTGAAGCTGACTACTAATGGTGCAGTAACACCAGCAGCACCTCTCACCAGGGCTGAAGCTGACTACTAACGGTGCAGTAACACCAGCAGCACCTCTCACCAGGGCTGAAGCTGACTACTAATGGTGTAGTAACACCAGCAGCACCTCTCACCAGGGCTGAAGCTGACTACTAATGGTGCAGTAACACCAGCAGCACCTCTCAGCAGGGCTGAAGCTGACTACTAACGGTGCAGTAACACCAGCAGCACCTCTCACCAGGGCTGAAGCTGATTACTAATGGTGCAGTAACACCAGCAGCACCTCTCACCAGGGCTGAAGCTGACTACTAACGGTGCAGTAACACCAGCAGCACCTCTCACCAGGGCTGAAGCTGACTACTAATGGTGTAGTAACACCAGCAGCATCTATCAGCAGGGCTGAAGCTGACTACTAACGGTGCAGTAACACCAGCAGCACCTCTCACCAGGGCTGAAGCTGACTACTAATGGTGCAGTAACACCAGCAGCACCTCTCACCAGGGCTGAAGCTGACTACTAATGGTGTAGTAACACCAGCAGCACCTCTCACCAGGGCTGAAGCTGACTACTAATGGTGCAGTAACACCAGCAGCACCTCTCAGCAGGGCTGAAGCTGACTACTAACGGTGCAGTAACACCAGCAGCACCTCTCACCAGGGCTGAAGCTGACTACTAATGGTGTAGTAACACCAGCAGCATCTATCAGCAGGGCTGAAGCTGACTACTAACGGTGCAGTAACACCAGCAGCACCTCTCACCAGGGCTGAAGCTGACTACTAATGGTGTAGTAACACCAGCAGCACCTCTCACCAGGGCTGAAGCTGACTACTAATGGTGCAGTAACACCAGCAGCATCTATCAGCAGGGCTGAAGCTGACTACTAATGGTGCAGTAACACCAGCAGCATCTATCAGCAGGGCTGAAGCTGACTACTAATGGTGTAGTAACACCAGCAGCACCTCTCAGCAGGGCTGACGCTGACTACTAATGGTGTAGTAACACCAGCAGCACCTCTCACCAGGGCTGAAGCTGACTACTAATGGTGCAGTAACACCAGCAGCACCTCTCACCAGGGCTGAAGCTGACTACTAACGGTGCAGTAACACCAGCAGCACCTCTCACCAGGGCTGAAGCTGACTACTAATGGTGCAGTAACACCAGCAGCACCTCTCACCAGGGCTGAAGATGACTACTAATGGTGCAGTAACACCAGCAGCACTTCTCACCAGGGCTGAAGCTGACTACTAACGGTGCAGTAACACCAGCAGCACCTCTCAGCAGGGCTGAAGCTGACTACTAATGGTGCAGTAACACCAGCAGCATCTATCAGCAGGGCTGAAGCTGACTACTAATGGTGCAGTAACACCAGCAGCATCTATCAGCAGGGCTGAAGCTGACTACTAATGGTGTAGTAACACCAGCAGCACCTCTCACCAGGGCTGAAGCTGACTACTAATGGTGCAGTAACACCAGCAGCACCTCTCAGCAGGGCTGAAGCTGACTACTAATGGTGTAGTAACACCAGCAGCACCTCTCACCAGGGCTGAAGCTGACTACTAATGGTGCAGTAACACCAGCAGCACCTCTCACCAGGGCTGAAGCTGACTACTAATGGTGCAGTAACACCAGCAGCACCTCTCAGCAGGGCTGAAGCTGACTACTAACGGTGCAGTAACACCAGCAGCACCTCTCACCAGGGCTGAAGCTGACTACTAACGGTGCAGTAACACCAGCAGCACCTCTCACCAGGGCTGAAGCTGACTACTAATGGTGCAGTAACACCAGCAGCACCTCTCAGCAGGGCTGAAGCTGACTACTAACGGTGCAGTAACACCAGCAGCACCTCTCAGCAGGGCTGACGCTGACTACTAATGGTGTAGTAACACCAGCAGCACCTCTCACCAGGGCTGAAGCTGACTACTAATGGTGCAGTAACACCAGCAGCACCTCTCAGCAGGGCTGAAGCTGACTACTAACGGTGCAGTAACACCAGCAGCACCTCTCAGCAGGGCTGAAGCTGACTACTAACGGTGCAGTAACACCAGCAGCACCTCTCACCAGGGCTGAAGCTGACTACTAATGGTGCAGTAACGCCAGCAGCACCTCTCAGCAGGGCTGAAGCTGACTACTAACGGTGCAGTAACACCAGCAGCACCTCTCACCAGGGCTGAAGCTGACTACTAATGGTGCAGTAACACCAGCAGCACCTCTCAGCAGGGCTGAAGCTGACTACTAATGGTGCAGTAACACCAGCAGCACCTCTCACCAGGACTGAAGCTGACTACTAACGGTGCAGTAACACCAGCAGCACCTCTCACCAGGGCTGATGCTGACTACTAACGGTGCAGTAACACCAGCAGCACCTCTCACCAGGGCTGAAGCTGACTACTAATGGTGCAGTAACACCAGCAGCACCTCTCACCAGGGCTGAAGCTGACTACTAATGGTGCAGTAACACCAGCAGCACCTCTCAGCAGGGCTGAAGCTGACTACTAACGGTGCAGTAACACCAGCAGCACCTCTCACCAGGGCTGAAGCTGACTACTAATGGTGCAGTAACACCAGCAGCACCTCTCACCAGGGCTGAAGCTGACTACTAACGGTGCAGTAACACCAGCAGCACCTCTCACCAGGGCTGAAGCTGACTACTAATGGTGTAGTAACACCAGCAGCATCTATCAGCAGGGCTGAAGCTGACTACTAACGGTGCAGTAACACCAGCAGCACCTCTCACCAGGGCTGAAGCTGACTACTAATGGTGCAGTAACACCAGCAGCACCTCTCACCAGGGCTGAAGCTGACTACTAATGGTGTAGTAACACCAGCAGCATCTATCAGCAGGGCTGAAGCTGACTACTAACGGTGCAGTAACACCAGCAGCACCTCTCACCAGGGCTGAAGCTGACTACTAATGGTGTAGTAACACCAGCAGCACCTCTCACCAGGGCTGAAGCTGACTACTAATGGTGCAGTAACACCAGCAGCATCTATCAGCAGGGCTGAAGCTGACTACTAATGGTGCAGTAACACCAGCAGCATCTATCAGCAGGGCTGAAGCTGACTACTAATGGTGTAGTAACACCAGCAGCATCCCTCACCAGGGCTGAAGCTGACTACTAATGGTGCAGTAACACCAGCAGCACCTCTCAGCAGGGCTGACGCTGACTACTAATGGTGTAGTAACACCAGCAGCACCTCTCACCAGGGCTGACGCTGACTACTAATGGTGCAGTAACACCAGCAGCACCTCTCAGCAGGACTGAAGCTGACTACTAACGGTGCAGTAACACCAGCAGCACCTCTCACCAGGGCTGAAGCTGACTACTAACGGTGCAGTAACACCAGCAGCACCTCTCACCAGGGCTGAAGCTGACTACTAATGGTGCAGTAACACCAGCAGCACTTCTCAGCAGGGCTGAAGCTGACTACTAACGGTGCAGTAACACCAGCAGCACCTCTCACCAGGGCTGAAGCTGACTACTAATGGTGCAGTAACACCAGCAGCACCTCTCAGCAGGGCTGAAGCTGACTACTAATGGTGCAGTAACACCAGCGGCACCTCTCACCAGGGCTGAAGCTGACTACTAACGGTGCAGTAACACCAGCAGCACCTCTCACCAGGGCTGATGCTGACTACTAACGGTGCAGTAACACCAGCAGCACCTCTCACCAGGGCTGAAGCTGACTACTAACGGTGCAGTAACACCAGCAGCACCTCTCACCAGGGCTGAAGCTGACTACTAATGGTGTAGTAACACCAGCAGCACCTCTCACCAGGGCTGAAGCTGACTACTAATGGTGCAGTAACACCAGCAGCATCTATCAGCAGGGCTGAAGCTGATTACTAATGGTGCAGTAACACCAGCAGCATCTATCAGCAGGGCTGAAGCTGACTACTAATGGTGTAGTAACACCAGCAGCACCTCTCACCAGGGCTGAAGCTGACTACTAATGGTGCAGTAACACCAGCAGCACCTCTCAGCAGGGCTGAAGCTGACTACTAATGGTGTAGTAACACCAGCAGCACCTCTCACCAGAGCGGAAGCTGACTACTAATGGTGCAGTAACACCAGCAGCACCTCTCACCAGGGCTGAAGCTGACTACTAATGGTGCAGTAACACCAGCAGCACCTCTCAGCAGGGCTGAAGCTGACTACTAACGGTGCAGTAACACCAGCAGCACCTCTCACCAGGGCTGAAGCTGACTACTAATGGTGCAGTAACACCAGCAGCACCTCTCACCAGGGCTGAAGCTGACTACTAACGGTGCAGTAACACCAGCAGCACCTCTCACCAGGGCTGAAGTTGACTACTAATGGTGCAGTAACACCAGCAGCACCTCTCAGCAGGGCTGAAGCTGACTACTAACGGTGCAGTAACACCAGCAGCACCTCTCACCAGGGCTGAAGATGACTACTAATGGTGCAGTAACACCAGCAGCACCTCTCAGCAGGGCTGAAGCTGACTACTAACAGTGCAGTAACACCAGCAGCACCTCTCAGCAGGGCTGAAGCTGACTACTAACGGTGCAGTAACACCAGCAGCATCCCTCACCAGGGCTGAAGCTGACTACTAACGGTGCAGTAACACCAGCAGCATCTATCAGCAGGGCTGAAGCTGACTACTAATGGTGCAGTAACACCAGCAGCATCCCTCACCAGGGCTGAAGCTGACTACTAACGGTGCAGTAACACCAGCAGCACCTCTCACCAGGGCTGAAGCTGACTACTAATGGTGCAGTAACACCAGCAGCATCTATCAGCAGGGCTGAAGCTGACTACTAATGGTGCAGTAACACCAGCAGCATCTATCACCAGGGCTGAAGCTGACTACTAATGGTGCAGTAACACCAGCAGCATCTATCAGCAGGGCTGAAGCTGACTACTAACGGTGCAGTAACACCAGCAGCACCTCTCACCAGGGCTGAAGCTGACTACTAATGGTGTAGTAACACCAGCAGCACCTCTCACCAGGGCTGAAGCTGACTACTAATGGTGCAGTAACACCAGCAGCACCTCTCACCAGGGCTGAAGCTGACTACTAACGGTGCAGTAACACCAGCAGCACCTCTCAGCAGGGCTGAAGCTGACTACTAATGGTGCAGTAACACCAGCAGCACCTCTCACCAGGGCTGAAGCTGACTACTAACGGTGCAGTAACACCAGCAGCACCCCTCAGCAGGGCTGAAGCTGACTACTAATGGTGCAGTCACTAACTTTCTTTATTTATGTGAGGGGGGGGGCAGATAGCAACAGGACCAGCCAGGCTATCATTGGTGCAAATCGGATGCTGCACTTCTGGTTGCGTTTCTGCTCACTGCTCTTCCAACGTGTTTTTACCTGCAGCAGCGACACTCGTTCTGACGTGCTGCAGGTATTACTTTAAAGCTGCCGCCAACGTTTAGCCTGTCGTTAGTTCTCCTTCTGGAATAAACGTCTCCTTCTAGAATAAACGTCTCCTTCTAGAATAAACGTCTCCTTCTAGAATAAACGTCTCCTTCTGGAATAAACGTCTCCTTCTAGAATAAACGTTAGACTTGATCACGTCAGCTGATTTTGTGACAGAGAAAATTAGACCATCCTTGCCGCACCGTCGTTTGCTTAATTACTGAACGTATTTGTTTGCTCCATTATTAAATCTGAAGCTTCTACCCACAGTCCTGATGAACACTGTGATTATCATCCAGGATGGGGAGGAACTCTCATTGAATGAGGGGAAAATGAGAATAGCAGGGAGAATGAAGGGGACAATGGAGGGTGGGGGGCTTTCACCATCTTTCTCTCCTTGCTTCACTCCTCTGAAACTGGACCTTTGCTACCGATGCAGTCCTGTCTCTGTGGGACTTCTGTGAATGGAATCTCACATTCTCATCGTCTGTCTAACGTCTAACAACAGATAAAGCGTCCAGGCGTGTGACAGATGTTGGACCTCTCGTCAGCGAACAAACATTTAATGCTCCTGAAGGGAGACAGACATTGAACAGCAACGTAACCATTTACGAGCACATGGAGGCCAACCAAGCTGAAACAGGAGAACCTTCGGGCCAGGCTGCCCGTTCGGGGGTTACGGGCTTCTACCCCTAACCTTCGGGCCAGGCTGCCCGTTCGGGGGTTACGCGCTTCTACCCCTAACCTTCGGGCCAGGCTGCCCGTTCGGGGGTTACGCGCTTCTACCCCTAACTTTCGGGCCAGGCTGCCCGTTCGGGGGTTACGCGCTTCTACCCCTAACCTTCGGGCCAGGCTGCCCGTTCGGGGGTTACGGGCTTCTGCCCCTAACCTTCGGGCCAGGCTGCCCGTTCGGGGGTTACGGGCTTCTACCCCTAACCTTCGGGCCAGGCTGCCCGTTCGGGGGTTACGCGCTTCTACCCCTAACCTTCGGCCAGGCTGCCCGTTTGGGGGTTACGGTCTTCTACTCTGTCTTTCTGCAGGCGTGGCTCTGCTTACGACACACAACTGACTTGTGAGGTAATGACTCACTGCAGCTGCAGCCGCTACACTCCCACCTTCAGCTTCAACGGATGCTAAGTGCTGCTGGCTTTCTGTCGCAGCGGTTGCAGGAAACAAACATCCGAATGACTCATCAAATGATTTCCATTGTTTGGGGCGAGGCGCTGCGTCGCCTGATGATGAATTAGTGAGGTGTGAAACGGATTCCTGCATGAGAAAGCTGGTGAAGGGCTAGCCACACCTTTTCCTTTGATGTTTATCGCTACGTTGCTGTCTAAACTAAGCTACACCGTTACAGAGGGGGGGCGTTCCCAGCGCCTGAGTGATGCTGGAGGTGGAGGCTTCGGGACAAAGTCAGGTGAAGGTGTGGAGAGAGACTTCTCAGGAGCTCAGTTCGAGCTGGACGTGATGAACGCTGAAGGTGAGGAGCGTTACGTCACTAAAACGACAGCTCACCATGTAGACAGAGAAGGGTGCACTACAAAGAGATGATTGGCTCACAGAAGTCCTGGCCAAATGTGATTGGCTACAATGAAGTAGGTATCAGAAAGAGAAGGAGAGAGAGACCAACTTCAACATCCGTGCCACTGACGGATGTAGACGTCAAACTGAATGTCAATGAGGTTTTTTAGCGGGCTGCTAGCGGCTTTGGGTTAGCGCCCCCTGTCACTAACATTACTGTAGTGACATGCTGTCCCCTATAGGTGGTAGCTGTGCTGCTTATAGATGAGCGATAGCTGCTTATTACATGAGAAGAAGTCCGGAAGAGACCGAGCTAACGGCTAAATTCAGGCATCTCACGCTAATACAGAGAATGTTTGGCAGGACTTCAGGGAGGAAGTGTCGTGGTTTCCAGGAAATACAGTGGAGGTCATGGAGAAGATTATAGAATGGTGGTTCGACACCCCCCCCCCCCCCTCCCCATCCATCAGCTTCAGAACTCAACACATTTAGTTAGGGATTATGGAGCTGAGGGTGTGGCTACATGGAAGATGTCTAGCACCGCATGAGCTAAAATAGGTTCTGCTAAATAATGTTTGATAAAAGCCACAAAAAGACAGACAATGATTCTTTTAGTTTTCCCATCATTTGCTTTTTAACAGTATGGTTTAGCCTCATCTCGTCTTGACATCGCTTATCCGGGGGGCAGTAGCCTTAGCAGAGAAGCCCAGGCCATCCAAGAGTTATAATTCCTCCAACAAGTCCTGGGTCAGCCCCGAGGTCGGTTACTGTCCATCAGCTCCAGCTGCAGGTGAGGTGGAGTCTCATCAGCTCCACACCGAGGCTCCATCAGCTCCACACCGAGGCTCCATCAGCTCCACACCGAGGCTCCATCAGCTCCACACCGAAGCTCCATCAGCTCCAGCTGCAGGTGAGGTGGAGTCTCATCAGCTCCACACCGAGGCTCCATCAGCTCCACACCGAAGCTCCATCAGCTCCAGCTGCAGGTGTTGCTGGGAGTCATTTGATCTGTTGTTAACGTTGCAATGCATGAATTGATCGATCATCCGTAGTCGTTGTTTCCTGTTCGTGTTTCATTTGTGTGGAGTCAACAGTCTTTGTCAGGATTCTTGAGTTCACAACCTGCTGTTTGCCCGTTAGTCCTATTTGGGCCTATGTTTATTGCTTCCAATAGCCCCCCCCCCCCCCCTTCTCCGCCCCCCCGCCCCCCCTTCTCCTCTGTCTGCCAGCCAGACGCTCTCAATATAGCTGCTCATAAACACGGAGACAGAGAAAGAGGCAGCAAGAGAATGAGAGGAAGGCTCTTGTGACAGTAATAAAAATGAGTGAGAGGCAGGGGAGAGATGGAGAACGAGGTGAACGAGTGGGAGGAGAGGAGAGGAGAGGAGCAGCCTGTATATATGATCAGTTGTGATGGAGAGAACGACTCAGAGAAAAATGAATCAAGCAGGGAGGGAAGACAATGGGCCAGATGGCTGGAGAGAATAGAAGCAGGCCTTCGCTGTGTTAGCATCAAAGCGTGAATGGCTGAGGGAACGAGAGAATGACAGGAAAGGGTGAATGGCTGAGGGAGTGAGAGAACGACAGGAAAGGGTGAATGGCTGAGGGAGAGAGAACGACAGGAAAGCGTGAATGGCTGAGGGAGTGAGAGAACAACAGGAAAGGGTGAATGGCTGAGGGAGTGAGAGAACAACAGGAAAGGGTGAATGGCTGAGGGAACGAGAGAATGACAGGAAAGGGTGAATGGCTGAGGGAGAGAGAACAACAGGAAAGCGTGAATGGCTGAGGGAGTGAGAGAACGACAGGAAAGGGTGAATGGCTGAGGGAGAGAGAACGACAGGAAAGGGTGAATGGCTGAGGGAGTGAGAACGAGATGAAAGGGTGAATGGCTGAGGGAGTGAGAACGAGATGAAAGGGTGAATGGCTGAGGGAGAGAGAACGACAGGAAAGGGTGAATGGCTGAGGGAGAGAGAACGAGATGAAAGGGTGAATGGCTGAGGGAGTGAGAACGAGATGAAAGGGTGAATGGCTGAGGGAGTGAGAACGAGATGAAAGGGTGAATGGCTGAGGGAGTGAGAACGAGATGAAAGGGTGAATGGCGCCGAGGCCTCAGCAGCCTCCTCGCGTCGCTACAGTTAGCTGAGCCCACGCTGAGACGTTGTTGTGTCTGTCGCTAGAAATAAAGCTCTGAAGAGCTCTGAGAGCCGATAAACTAGAAAAGGGGGGTCAAACTCATCTCCAAGGGCCACATGTAAACCTAACACTGTAAAAATGTAACTAAATGAAATGTAATCTCATGTAAAATAAATGTAACTACTCCTTAACATGCTGTTCAATAACTTTTTTTTATTTAACTCTTTAGTAACAGTAATTACAATAAATTATTCAGTTTTGATATCACTTTTTGAAAAGGTTGTAACTTAAAAATTGTTAGAGATAAAGCCAGACTGTAAATGAGAAAAATCATAAGTATGAACCAAAGTTTGTGATGGGAATAAATTAATAATGAATAATGTGGAATAATGTGGAAAAGTTCCATTCAAATGCAATCATCACGCAGGAACAAAGATAATTGATACAAAATCAAAGCAAAACCAAAAAGCCAACCGAAGTGGGAAAGATAAAGAACATTCCCCGAGTCAATGCCGTGGAAAAGAGGTCACTTTCAGGATCAGCACTGGACAGCTCCATATGTAGCCGACTACCCATGGAGCTGTCCAGTGCTGATCCTGATCCATATGTAGCCGGTCAGGATGGCGTGGTCACGAGGGCGTGGCTGTGCAGAAAACAAACCACAATGAGAACCTCCTCCGGGGAAACACAACGTTCACCCAATTCCTTTAAAAATACAAGATAACCATTTCAAACTTTTTTTTGGGGGGGGGGGGGGGGTCTTTCTGTCATCCAACACAGAGAGACCAAAGAGACAATCCGTCGAGTCTTTCTGCTCCGGCAGGCGGACCCAACCTGAACCTGCTCAGGTAGTCCGTCAGAGGCAGCAGCTTCAGCCTCGAGCCAGGAGCCACCGCCTGACCTAGGAAGGGGGCTGCTGGGGGGGCAAGGATGTAGGAAACATCAGGTCTCTGTGTGATGGAGGACAGAATCAGCAGCTTGTCTTAGAGGACAGGCCAGCGGGGGCCGCGTGGCCCCCCTCCAACAAACTCAGGTTCACCTGAGACTGTATACGACTGTTCACACACACACACACACACATGCACACACACACACATGCACACACACACACACACGCACACACACTTACACTTACAGCTAACTCCTCCATCACTGTCCGAGTTAGCTTCACTCACCAGCTGCTTGCTTCTTCCTAATCAAAGCTTGTTGTTATTTACACTTAACTGCTTCTTCCTAATCGAAGCTTGTTGTTATTTACACTTAACTGCTTCTTCCTAATCGAAGCTTGTTGTTATTTACACTTAACTGCTTCTTCCTAATCGAGGCTTGTTGTTATTTACACTTAACTGCTTCTTCCTAATCGAGGCTTGTTGTTATTTACACTTAACTGCTTCTTCCTAATCGAGGCTTGTTGTTATTTACACTTAACTGCTTCTTCCTAATCGAGGCTTGTTGTTATTTACACTTAACTGCTTGTTTACGGCTCTTATTGATTTACAACGAGACTCGAAACTACGCCGTAAAACTTTGCTGTAAATAAACAATAAGATCCGGAGTATTCAGCTGCAGTAATGTCACACAGGGGCATGCTGAGGCGTGTATAGAGTAAACTGTCCCCCTGTCTCCTCAATAGACGGGTGCGGACAAACGAGTACAGTAATCCCTCATTTTCCGCGGGGGTTACGTTCCAAAAACAACCCGCAATAAGTGAAATCCGCAATGTAGTAATCTTTATTTTATTTCAATTATTATACATGTACATAAATGTTTTAAGGCTGTAAAACCCCTCACCACACACTTTATACACGTTTAACAGGCAGGCATTAATCTAAATAGATTGTTTCAGTATTATAGAATGAAACCAAAGATCAAAACCTTTTCAGAACGAAACATGTGTTTGAGAAATATAAATATATAGTACGTACAGTAAACGTTTTCCTGTTAATAATGTTAAGGCAGGTCGAGGAAAGAGCCGCTTGGAGTGCAGAAGAACAAATATTCTACTCGTGCTGTCTTTAGCCTCTCATGCTGCTTTATTGGATAGCTTAGCACAGCGGAACGGCAGCGGCTACATGTATCAACAGGAAGAAACAAAACCCAAAAGGGACGTGACGTTTATGCTCCTACAAAATAAAAGCCTCTTTTTACACAGAGAATAAGAGCGCTATAAAACAAATGCTTAACAAATAAACATGATAGCTTCTAGAAATAACGAATTTAATTTTAATGATCAACCTACGAGGTTGAACACATAAGAAATGATTAATGGCAACTCGCGCGTATTTCACAGTTCCTCCGACCGCACCCGTTTCAAGGCGCGTTCAAGTGCAAAAAATAAAATCTGATAAATGGCATTAAAACGCCGCGAAGCAGCGGAAGATGAACCGCATTATATCGAAGGATTACTGTACTCCTGTCCCATGCCTCGCCTGGCAGGCTGGTAGTACGTGTTGGGTTGCAGTAGTACTAATATATGTTTTATTGCGCATATTGTACATATGTGAACACTTTGACCAGTATTTTGTAAATTTACAAGAATAGAGTAATGACCTGTATATATATAAATACTACTACTACACTTTGTAGGGGAAGCTCCTGCCAGTTACTGTATACACTGGAAATGTACAATATAAAGTTTTACAGTGCAGCTCTGATTCTGTCCACATAGAGACGTCCTGCTGTGAAAAATCGAGACATGAACGTTCAAGAAGAACCATGAGAAGAGCAAGCTTTGCAGCCACCAATGAGCATATATATATATATATTATGGCATGCCGTTCAGGAACTTTATATATCAAAAGTGAGGTCTGAGAATATGGACCGAACTCTGGAATATATATATGAAAACTTTGAGAATATGGACCAATACGGCTCCCCGACCGGGAATCGAACCCAGACCGTGGGGGTGAGAGCACGGAACCCTAACCACTACACTGCGGTTTCCACATATATACTCCCGTGCACCGAAATTTCTGAATATATATATTGAAATGTCTGAATATATATATATATGGAAATTTCTGAATATATATATGGAAATTTCTGAATATATATATATATGGAAATTTCTGAATATATATATATATGGAAATTTCTGAATATATATATATGGAAATTTCTGAATATATATATGAAAATCTCTGAATATATATGGAAATTTCTGAATATATATATCAAAATATATATTCCGGAGTTCGGTCCATATTCTCAGACTTTTCATATATATATTCCAGAGTTCGGTCCATATTCTCAGACCTCACTTTTGATATATATATATAATAAGTTCCTGAACGGCATGCCATTATATATATATATATATATAAATGTTCATTTACTTCATGTTTCTGATGAAGACACACGATTTACCTGTAATCCCTGAAAACACACGATGTACCTGTAATCCCTGAAGACACACGATGTACCTGTAATCCCTGAAGACACACAATTTACCTGTAATCCCTGTAGACACACAATTTACCTGTAATCCCTGAAGATACACGATTTACCTGTAATCCCTGAAAACACACAATTTATCTGTAATCCCTGAAAACACACAATTTACCTGTAATCCCTGTAGACACACAATTTACCTGTAATCCCTGAAGACACACAATTTATCTGTAATCCCTGTAGACACACGGTTTACCTGTAATCCCTGAAAACACACGATTTACCTGTAATCCCTGAAGACACACGATTTACCTGTAATCCCTGAAGATACACGATTTACCTGTAATCCCTGAAAACACACAATTTATCTGTAATCCCTGAAAACACACAATTTACCTGTAATCCCTGTAGACACACAATTTACCTGTAATCCCTGAAGACACACAATTTATCTGTAATCCCTGTAGACACACGGTTTACCTGTAATCCCTGAAAACACACGATTTACCTGTAATCCCTGAAGACACACGATTTACCTGTAATCCCTGAAAACACACAATTTATCTGTAATCCCTGAAGACACACAATTTACCTGTAATCCCTGTAGACACACAATTTACCTGTAATCCCTGAAGACACACGATTTACCTGTAATCCCTGAAAACACATGGTTTACCTGTAATCCCTGAAAACACATGATTTACCTGTAATCCCTGAAGACACACGATTTACCTGTAATCCCTGAAGACACACAATTTACCTGTAATCCCTGTAGACACACAATTTACCTGTAATCCCTGAAGATACACGATTTACCTGTAATCCCTGAAAACACACAATTTATCTGTAATCCCTGAAAACACACAATTTACCTGTAATCCCTGTAGACACACAATTTACCTGTAATCCCTGAAGACACACAATTTATCTGTAATCCCTGTAGACACACGGTTTACCTGTAATCCCTGAAAACACACGATTTACCTGTAATCCCTGAAGACACACGATTTACCTGTAATCCCTGAAAACACACAATTTATCTGTAATCCCTGAAGACACACAATTTACCTGTAATCCCTGTAGACACACAATTTACCTGTAATCCCTGAAGACACACAATTTATCTGTAATCCCTGTAGACACACGGTTTACCTGTAATCCCTGAAAACACACGATGTACCTGTAATCCCTGAAGACACACGATGTACCTGTAATCCCTGAAGACACACGATTTACCTGTAATCCCTGAAAACACACGATGTACCTGTAATCCCTGAAGACACACGATGTACCTGTAATCCCTGAAGACACACGATTTACCTGTAATCCCTGAAAACACACGATGTACCTGTAATCCCTGAAGACACACGATGTACCTGTAATCCCTGAAGACACACGATTTACCTGTAATCCCTGAAAACACACAATTTATCTGTAATCCCTGAAGACACACAATTTACCTGTAATCCCTGTAGACACACAATTGACTTGTAATCCCTGAAAATACATGATTTACCTGTAATCCCTTAAAATACACAATTTACCTGTAATCCCTGAAGACACACGATTTACCTGTAATCCCTGAAAACACACGATTTTCCTGTAATCCCTGAAGACACACGATTTACCTGTAATCCCTGAAGACACACGGTTTACCTGTAATCCCTGAAAACACACGATTTACCTGTAATTCCTGAAGACACACGATTTACCTGTAATCCCTGAAAACACACAATTTATCTGTAATCCCTGAAGACACACAATTTACCTGTAATCCCTGAAAACACACAATTTATCTGTAATCCCTGAAAACACACAATTTACCTGTAATCCCTGTAGACACACAATTTACCTGTAATCCCTGAAGACACACAATTTATCTGTAATCCCTGTAGACACACGGTTTACCTGTAATCCCTGAAAACACACGATTTACCTGTAATCCCTGAAGACACACGATTTACCTGTAATCCCTGAAAACACACAATTTATCTGTAATCCCTGAAGACACACAATTTACCTGTAATCCCTGTAGACACACAATTTACCTGTAATCCCTGAAGACACACAATTTATCTGTAATCCCTGTAGACACACGGTTTACCTGTAATCCCTGAAAACACACGATTTACCTGTAATCCCTGAAGACACACGATTTACCTGTAATCCCTGAAAACACACAATTTATCTGTAATCCCTGAAGACACACAATTTACCTGTAATCCCTGTAGACACACAATTGACTTGTAATCCCTGAAAATACACAATTGACTTGTAATCCCTGAAAATACACGATTTACCTGCAATCCCTGAAGACACACAATTTATTTGTAATCCCTGTAGACACACGGTTGACCTGCCTGTAATCCCTGAAAACACACGATTTACCTGTAATACCTGAAAACACACGATTTACCTGTAATTCCTAAAGACACACGATTTACCTGTAATTCCTAAAGACACACAATTTACCTGTAATCCCTGAAAACACACAATTTATCTGTAATCCCTGAAGACACACAATTTACCTGTAATCCCTGTAGACACACAATTGACTTGTAATCCCTGAAAATACACGATTTACCTGCAATCCCTGAAGACACACAATCTATCTGTAATCCCTGTAGACACACGGTTTACCTGTAATCCCTGAAAACACACGATTTACCTGTAATTCCTGAAAACACACGATTTACCTGCAAGCCCTGAAGACACACAATTTACCTGTAATTCCTGAAAACACACAATTTACCTGTCATCCCTGAAGACACACGATTCACCTGTAATCCCTGAAGACACACGATTCACCTGTAATCCCTGAAGACACACGATTCACCTGTAATCCCTGAAGACACACGATTCACCTGTAATCCCATCAGAAACTCTGAGAGAGATAACAGGTGGAGTGAAGATGAGCGCTGGATCTCTCCAACGAAGGACGAGACGTCCGCTGGACGACGTCCCTCAGAGCAGGAAAGACATGGTGCACAGTGTTCAAAGACAAACTAAATATTCTCCCAGAAGGTTTCCAAAAATACTTTAAGCTTCAGCAAACTAAAATCATTTCAGAGATGATTGTTTTATTGTGGCAAAAGCAAGAAAAGCAGCAAAACAAAAATGTTTGTCTTTTTTGGGGGACTCTGTTGTGGAACAGTCAGTAAGGAGATGAAAACTGTAATTGTTTATTGATCTTAAAACAGCTGATCTGCAGGTCTATGCAGTTAAGTGAGTTATGAAGCTCCTGATTCCTTTAAAGCAGCTGCACAACGAAAGAGAACTCATATTCATGGGATGTTTACATATTCAGACCAATAAGATTCTGCTTCTGATGATTTTTGATGTAGATTAAAGGATTACTAAAGGTGAAGTAATCTGATTACTATTCTTCTTTTTGCTGCTACGCTAGGACGCATCGTGGAAGCTCACACAGCCGCTGGGGGGGGCGGAGGGGCTCACCCGTCCGACCCTCCCCTCTAAACAGGGGCTTCTCAGGAGGGCAGGGAACAAATGACATTCTGGCTCCTCTGGTCAAAGTGAAGGTTCCCTGAGGTTCTCTGCAGAACGGAGTGCTGGCACAGTTCTTGAAGTGGGGGGGGGGGGGTTCGGATTAAGTTTGTTTTGATCTCTGGGGGACGTTGGTGAAAGTCAAACTTCAGCTGAAGTAACTGCATAACTCAAAACTTGTTTTTATTTCCTCTCAGAAATAACAGCCGTACTGAGGGAGGGTTCAACTGCGAGCATCTAAATGAGTGGGATGCCACCCCCCTCAGCACGCTAAAACTTTCTGTGGTTCTTACTGACTCGTGTGCCTGCATGTGGGTGGAAGCACAACCCTCCAGGTCTTTATTGTGTCGAAGTTCATTTTTGACTTCTGATTTACAGGGAGGAACCTAAAAACTCGAGCATATCTCTGTGAGGAGGAAGCACGGCGTGGGGGGTGCAGCACGGCGTGGGGAGGCAGCACGGCGGGTGAATGCAGCATGGCATGTGAATGCAGCACGGCGTGTGAATGCAGCACGGCGTGTGAAGGCAGCAGGGCGTGGGGGTGCAGCACAGCGGGTGAATGCAGCACGGCGGGTGAATGCAGCATGGCGTGGGGAGGCAGCACGGCGTGTGAATGCAGCACAGCGTGGGGGTGCAGCACGGCGTGGGGTGCAGCATGGCGTGCGGATGCAACATGGCATGTGAATGCAGCATGGCGTGCGGATGCAGCACGGCGTGCGAATGCAGCATGGCGTGTGAATGCAGCACGGCGTGGGGGTGCAGCACGGCATGTAAATGCAGCACGGTGTGTGAATGCAGCATGGTGTGTGAATGCAGCACGGTGTGTGAATGCAGCACGGTGTGGGGAGGCAGCACGGCGTGTGAATGCAGCACAGCGTGTGGGTGCAGCACGGCGTGGGGGTGCAGCATGGCAGGTGAATGCAGCACAGCGGGTGAATGCAGCATGGCGTGGGGAGGCAGCACGGCGTGTGAATGCAGCACAGCGTGGGCGTGCAGCACGGCGTGGGGTGCAGCATGGCGTGCGGATACAGCATGGCGTGTGAATGCAGCACGGTGTGTGAATGCAGCATGGTGTGTGAATGCAGCACGGTGTGGGGGTGCAGCACGGCATGTAAATGCAGCAC
Source organism: Brachionichthys hirsutus (assembly GCF_040956055.1). NCBI lineage: Eukaryota > Metazoa > Chordata > Actinopteri > Lophiiformes > Brachionichthyidae > Brachionichthys > Brachionichthys hirsutus. The sequence goes on along the minus strand of NC_090914.1, from coordinate 11,806,556 downwards.
GGCATGTGAATGCAGCATGGTGTGTGAATGCAGCACGGTGTGTGAATGCAGCACGGTGTGGGGAGGCAGCACGGCGTGTGAATGCAGCACGGCGTGTGAATGCAGCACAGCGTGTGGGTGCAGCACGGCGTGGGGGTGCAGCATGGCGGGTGAATGCAGCACAGCGGGTGAATGCAGCATGGCGTGGGGAGGCAGCACGGCGTGTGAATGCAGCACAGCGTGGGGGTGCAGCACGGCGTGGGGTGCAGCATGGCGTGCGGATACAGCATGGCGTGTGAATGCAGCACGGTGTGTGTATGCAGCACGGCGTGTGAATGCAGCACAGTGTGGGGGTGCAGCATGGCGTGCGGATGCAGCATGGCGTGTGAATGCAGCACGGTGTGTGAATGCAGCATGGCGTGTGGATACAGCATGGTGTGTGAATGCAGCATGGCGTGTGAATGCAGCACGGTGTGTGACTGCAGCACGGTGTGTGAATGCAGCACGGCGTGTGAATGCAGCATGCCGGTCCAAGAGGGACTCATCCAGCCCGACAAGCTCCTCCAGGCGCTGCTACTGAAGGTCATGTTTCAGATGAAGGTCAACGATCACCAGGAATGTGTCTCAGCTGCTTCAGGCTTCCTGTCAGACCGCAGCGTGCACTGAGTCCGGTTTGTACTGGTACATGTCAGGATATAGACGATCAATAGAGCTGCTGATCGGCAGCTCGCTGTTGCTCAAACGTCCAGGATCGGACGGGTAAATGTACAAAGTCTCAAATCTAAAGCTAAAAAACAAAGTACTGTTTCAGAGGAAAAGACACTGAGCAAAGTGTTTGTCTTTGCAGGGCTGGATCCGTCTCATCAAGCAGAGGACGCCGTCCAGTCCTTCAACGGGACTGCAGGGGGTAATATGCTGTAATCAAATTACACTTTGCAATAGAGTTTCATGATTGAAGCCCGCAATCATTTTTAGAAGAAGCATGTGAGCTTTAAAAGGCCTTGCAGTAAATTATTTCACTTCAGAAAGCATAAGGTTCCACGTCAGGTTCCACGTCAAGGACACGGAACACTGTAATAACGCAACGTCCCAGACACTGATCCACTCGATTCAGCATCAGAACACAGCGATAAACTGACGCCTTATCCAGGGTGTAGGCGGGAATTAGAGGGACTTGTAGACATTGTGATCTGCAGTGCGAGCAGGTAGAAGGGAATCTAGATAAGTTGAGGTCTGCTCTAGAAAAGAGAGGGATGAAGGTGAGCAGGAGTCGCTCAGTGGCTCTGAGAAAAAGACAGGAGGCGGAGCTAGAGGACGACCCAGGAGAAGATACATGGACGTAGTGAGGGAGGACATGAGAGTGGCTGGTGTTGGGGAGGACGATGCAAAGGACAGGACTAGAGGACGACCCAGGAGAAGAGACATGGACGTAGTGAGGGAGGACATGAGAGTGGCTGGTGTTGGGGAGGACGATGCAAAGGACAGGGCTAGAGGACGACCCAGGAGAAGATACATGGACGTAGTGAGGTAGGACATGAGAGTGGCTGGTGTTGGGGAGGACGATGCAAAGGACAGGGCTAGAGGACGACCCAGGAGAAGGGACATGGACGTAGTGAGGGAGGACATGAGAGTGGCTGGTGTTGGGGAGGACGATGCAAAGGACAGGGCTAGAGGACGACACCCCAATCACTGTGAGGTCATTCCATCCCGTGACATGAGGACATTTCCATCTGCTCTCCAAACTGTGCGCTTTAAGCGTGAATTAGCTTTAGCTTTCATCTCAGAGTTTTGGTGAAATGTACGCTGATGAAGTCTCTTTGTCTCAAACTCAATGGACGTTAAACAGCCTTTAGCTGATCAATACATTTATTTCATGTAGACTTGATGTGTTCTCACAGTAAACAACTTATCGCTGTTTAATGTTCCTGTGTTGTTAGCCGTTAGCTCTTTTAACTCTTAGCTCCCTTAGCAAACACCGTCCACGTTGCTGCTGCTGCTTAAAGACTGCTAAGGTAACGGCTAGCTAGCATTCCACCTGGTACCAGTATCTCCCATCCATACGTTTGATCAGAGCTATAGTGGTCACAATGCTAGAACCCTGCAGCACATTGTGACTCACAAAGTGCACGTGTGTACAGTTGTGTATTTCATGATGTTACCTGCACACGTATGAACCACTCGGCAGGAACACGCGTGTAAACACACTCGAGGGTGTAACTTAGAGCAGTTAACCGAATTATTCAATCTGTCTGCAGAGAGAGCCAAAGAGGGTATTAAAACACACACACACATGCACGCACGCACACACGCACACACAGGGTCAGGTGGAGACAGCTTGACAAACACCCCTTCCCAAATATGGGTAACACACCTCTGAAGGGCAGCCAGGCCACACAGAAAGGCTGCATGGTGGTGGCTGGGTTGGGGTTAGAGTGTGTGTGTGTGTGTGTGTTACGACCCCCCGAGGAAGGAAAAAACATTTCGCGCCCCCCCCCCCCCCTAAAAAAACACACTCTTGTATCCTTATTAACATAAAAAGAAATATGAAAAAGAAAGAAATATAGATCAACTTACAACAAAGAATAACTTTATTACCATTTTTATGGTCTGTAACAGAAAATCTATTTGCCTGACATTTTAATCCTTAAACTACATTTTTTACAATTAAATCTTAAATTAAATAACATCAATAAATAATAATACATTAAAATTGATCAGCAACATTAACTCAGGAGCACAAAATATAAAACACTTTAACCTACAAAACCAAAATGAAAAAAGAATTGTGCTTTTAGGCCTTCCTCGTCCCCACCGTAGTCACAGTGAAGCCAAGTGCTACGTACGCTACGTACGCTACGTAAGCAACGTAAGCAACTTACGCTACGTACGCTACGTAAGCTACTTACGCTACGTACGCTACGTACGCTACGTAAGCTACTTACGCTACGTACGCTACGTACGCTACTTACGCTACGTACGCTACGTACGCTACGTAAGCTACGTACGCTACGTACGCTACGTACGCTACGTAAGCTACGTACGCTACGTACGCTACGTAAGCTACGTCATATTTCCTCCTTGCGTGCACTCTGACAATCAGGGCGCCACTGCCAACTACTGGAGTGGATGTGCAATTACACTTTAATCTCGTAAGGCAAAAAGAGCATGTTCTCCGCGGTCACAGGCGCCCCCCCGACATCGCACCGCGCCCCACCATTTGAGAACCACTGGGTTAGGGTGAGGATGTGAGGCAGCTCGGGGGGAGATAAGCCTCCATCCACACTCTGGTGAATAAATAGCTTTGCCCTGGTTTGGTTGTTGGCAACCTCTGAAAATCACACACACACACACACACACAGTTCCGAGACCAGTATTGTTCTTCCTTTCCGCGTCAGTGAGTTTGGGCGACATCCAAGCATCAATCGGGGAACGCCGTGAGCTGCTGGCGAGGAACACTCGATGCTCTGGTGCAGAGAGCAGCTAACGGCAGGCCAGGTGCTATGCACATTATTGGGAGCGCTCGTTCTGTCCTCTGTCACCGTGTGGCAAGACACCTCACGATGTCCAGCACAGATCGTCTCTGGCAGTGAATTAGATCTGGAGCCGAGTCTCCAGAGCCGAGTCTCCAGAGCAGAGTCTCCAGAGCAGAGTCTCCAGAGCCAGGCCTCCAGAGCAGAGTCTCCAGAGCCAGGTCTCCAGGGCCGAGTCTCCAGAGCAGAGTCTCCAGAGCCGAGTCTCCAGAGCCGAGTCTCCAGAGCAGAGTTTCCAGAGCCGAGTCTCCAGAGCAGAATCTCCTGAGCCGAGTCTCCAGAGCAGAGTCTCCAGAGCAGAGTCTCCAGAGCAGAGTCTCCAGAGCAGAGTCTCCAGGGCAGAGTCTCCAGAGCAGAGTCTCCAGAGCAGAGTCTCCAGAGCCAGGTCTCCAGGGCAGAGTCTCCAGAGCAGTCTCCAGAGCCGAGTCTCCAGAGCAGAGTCTCCAGAGCAGAGTCTCCAGAGCCAAGTCTCCAGAGCCGAGTCTCCAGAGCAGAGTCTCCTGAGCCGAGTCTCCAGAGCAGAGTCTCCTGAGCCGAGTCTCCAGAGCCGAGTCTCCTGAGCCGAGTCTCCAGGGCAGGGTCTCCAGAGCAGAGTCTCCTGAGCCGAGTCTCCAGAGCAGAGTCTCCTGAGCCGAGTCTCCAGAGCCGAGTCTCCTGAGCCGAGTCTCCAGGGCAGAGTCTCCAGAGCAGAGTCTCCTGAGCCGAGTCTCCAGAGCCGAGTCTCCTGAGCCGAGTCTCCAGGGCAGGGTCTCCAGAGCCGCTTAGTCTCCTCGTCCTCCTTCGTGCTGCTGGAAGAAGATGATGAGATGATGTCATGACAAAGCTCAGTGTGGGGCAGAGTGGTCACAAAGTAAATCCCAGCTGCGTGGCATTTGCATGTTCTCCCCTCACATGGGTTTTCTCCAGGTGAATACAGCTTAGGTGAATTTATGATTCCAAACTGTGTGTGCGTGGCTGGATGTCTGTCTTTGATCCCCTGGTGACACGTACGGGGTGTAGTACTGACTGGTTTCCCTTTGAACCAGACCAGAGCTAATGCAGGCGGTAACCCAGCTGCCTGACGTGCACACGCCTAAATCACGGCTCATGGGACGTGCTGCATGACTCGTTTTAGGCTTATTTCCAGCTGCCTTTATCTTCTCATTTTAAATTTAACAGCTTAATGCCTTTAAGTGGCTAGCAAATGGCTACTGTGCTACATGCTAACGCTAGTTAGCTTTTACATTTCTCCACAGAACCATCAGAAGTCTGATAAAACATCTGCAGCAGATCCTTCCAGAGTGTGTTTGTAGGTCAGACTCATCGTTCTATTCCGTGGGTTTTGTTTATATCCTCAGTTGTTTGTTTGTCTGTACGATTACTCTGCTCTACAGCTGCGCTAACAAGGTGCCATTTCGCCAGGGCCACTGGTATGGTCCAATTAAAGGGTGAGATCAGCCAGAACACTTTAATGATGGCTGAGATGCTGAAGCTGAGAGACAGGCAGCGAGGGCAGCCTGTCTGTCTGTCTGGACACAAAGAGGATGAAGGTCAAGAGATGATAAAAAAAACATTTTTTTTAAACAATCCTTAACAAATAGTAGTTGCATTTAAAATAAAACTGTGAAATTAAAAAGTGTTTTTCATTTTCAACCTATCAGTGCATCACATCCAAACGCAAACATTCAAGGTTTGGCGGTCTCAAATCACCGATCAGAACGAACACACACTCACACACGTGTCCAGTTTTGTTTGTCTCTGGTGGTGTAGCGTCTGACCCTTGTCTCTTAGCAGAGGACAGCGTCTGCTGTGGACGCTGCGCTAATGGATGCCCAGCTGGAGTCGGGCACATACAAGGGCAGCCGAGGTCAGAGCCACCGCCTCTGCGGACCCCTTCATTTAACAGAGCCTCGCAGCCTGCAGTCGGCCCCGCCCTGTGTGTCTGTCTGCATCAGTGTGTGTTGGTGCTGCATAGACGGCTTCCTGAGTCCAGAACCACACACACAACAATTCAGCAGTCTTATCTCTGTGTAATGAGAGAGACACAGGCTGCAGAGAGACAGGCTACAGAGAGATGAGCTACAGAGACCTAGAGAGAGAGAGAGAGGCTGCAGAGAGACAGGCTACAGAGAACTAGAGAGAGAGAGACAAGCTGCAGAGAGACAGGCTACAGAGAGATGAGCTACAGAGACCTAGAGAGAGAGACAGGCTACAGAGATCTAGAGAGAGAGAGAGACGGGCAATAGAGACCTAGAGAGAGAGAGATGGGCTACAGAGAGAGAGGCTACAGAAACCTAGAGAGAGAGAGAGGCTACAGAGAGACGGGCAACAGAGACCTAGTGAGAGAGAGAGATGGGCTACAAAGAGCGAGAAAGAGACAAACGGGCTACAGAGAGATGGGCTACATAGACCTAAATAGAGAGATGGGCTACAGAGAGCTAGAACGAGAGACAGGCTGCAGAGAGACAGGCTACAGAGAACTAGAGAGAGAGAGACATGCTGCAGAGAGACAGGCTACAGAGAGATGAGCTACAGATCAATGGGCTACGCTACAGAGACCTAGAGAGAGAGAGACAGGCTGCAGAGAACTAGAGAGAGAGAGCGAGAGAGAGAGATGGGCTACAGAGAGACGGGCAACAGAGACCTAGAGAGAGAGAGAGATGGGCTACAAAGAGCGAGAAAGAGACAAACGGGCTACAGAGAGATGGGCTACATAGACCTAAATAGAGAGATGGGCTACAGAGAGCTAGAAAGAGAGACAGGCTACAGAATGATGGGCTACGCTACAGAGAGCTAGAGAGAGAGAGACAGGCTGCAGAGAGACAGGCTACAGAGACCTAGAGAGAGAGAGACAGGCTGCAGAGAACTAGAGAGAGAGAGAGAGAGAGATGGGCTACAGAGCAATGGGCTACAGCAAGACAGGCTGCAGGGTCTCCTGTAAGATTCAAATATGCCTGAAGCGGCTTCAATAATAATCATTGCCTAAGGACACAACTACAGTGCACACATGTGACTGAGCCGGGAATCGAACCCCCAACCTCTCGATCATAGGACGACCCTCTCAACCGCCTGCGCCACCGTCGCCCTTTACTCGCTTGCTATGCTTCAAGGTTGAAAAACAGTAACAAATTAATGATAGCATAAACTAGCAACAGAATATTTCGAATTTAGAATTTAAATAGTATAATTTACATTTATTTTGGATTAAATTGCCCAATAATTCAGCCTTGACCCAATACAGATTAGTAACTCCGAGACAATCTGCTTGATGCGTTGGATAATCCTCCTTTAATCTGAGCAGGAGGAATCTTGACATGATTCCAGACTCAACAGATTTATCACCTTCAGCAAGAAGGTTATATTTCCCATACGTGCTGCTCTAGCGGTTCTCCTTACATACGTGCTGCTCTAGCGGTTCTCCTTACACACGTGCTGCTCTAGCGGTTCTCCTTACACACGTGCTGCTCTAGCGGTTCTCCTTACACACGTGCTGCTCTAGCGGTTCTCCTTACATACGTGCTGCTCTAGCGGTTCTCCTTACATACGTGCTGCTCTAGCGGTTCTCCTTACATACGTGCTGCTCTAGCGGTTCTCCTTACATACGTGCTGCTCTAGCTGTTCTCCTTACATACGTGCTGCTCTAGCGGTTCTCCTTACATGCGTGCTGCTCTAGCGGTTCTCCTTACATGCGTGCTGCTCTAGCGGTTCTCCTTACATACGTGCTGCTCTAGCGGTTCTCCTTACATACGTGCTGCTCCAGCGGTTCTCCTTACATACGTGCTGCTCTAGCGGTTCTCCTTACATACGTGCTGCTCTAGCGGTTCTCCTTACATACGTGCTGCTCCAGCGGTTCTCCTTACACACGTGCTGCTCTAACTGCTCTAACATGGTAGAATCAGCATGTGTCGAACAGAACCAGAATCAGCATGTGTCAAACAGAACCAGAATCAGCATGTGTCAAACAGAACCAGAATCAGCATGTGTCGAACAGGACCGCCGCACCAGGAAGCCGTCCTGGCAGCAGGTTCCTTGTGTTTGAGCCAATCAGCCAGATGATCAGACATATCAATAAGTTCAGCACGCCCAGAGATGAGGAGTCAGGATTTAACCTTGCAGTTTACCCTTTGACCCCCTGAAGGTCACGCCGCTGCAGGACCGAGCCGTGCTAACCCGAGCTGAATATGCTCCATCCTGATTACGGTCATTGATATCGCAGCCCCCCCCCCCCTCCCTCAAATATTCCATTCAGATCAACAGATTGATGCGTTTCACGCTCCGACACCAAACAGGTACAAGTCAGCAGTACTGCAGCAAGTAAATACTAGGTATTAGTACTTTAAGATGTGATGAACCCAGATGACGTGTGCGTCCCGTGCGACGTGCTCCTTTCTGGGTGCACCTGCTGCAGTGAGCCAACCAACACCTGTTTAACATTCTGGTCCCAACCCGCCTCTCCGTGCTCATCAGCGCCAAGACCCAACGACTCTGCTGGGGACTTCAAAGCTGGGAACGCTGCACGCATCCACAGCTACTGTTGTGTGTGTCCCGGAGCTGAGCAGTAACACACACACGCACACGCACACGCACACACACACACACACACACACCACGTCCCAGTGTCCTTCAGACGGTTTCGCTGTGTCCTGCTGCCCTCCCCTGGGCCCGGCCCAGTGACGCTGCAGCAGCAACTGGACTCCATCCTACAGGCTGCACACCCCCCCCCCCCCCCCCACAGCACGCTGTTAAAGGTAACACAGAAGCTGCAGCAGCTATCGTAGCACTGTGCTAAAGATCAAAGCGTAGGAAGACGTCAGCTGGAGCAGGAACAATCGGGTTCTGGGCCCCTTTACTTGTTCCATGTCTTCAGTACATGCTGCTCTGTTCTGGCAAAAAAACGTAATGTAACATAAATCTGCAGCCAACACAATATTCAGCTGAACGAGACGCAAAGTACAAAACGAGCAGAATAAGAACCATCCAGAAACAGGAACTTCAATCACGCAGAGCAGAGACGGCATCACAGGACGGTACGCGAGGCAACGCAGCAAGCAGGTGAGCAGGGACATGATGGGGGAATGGACCACAGGTGTGTCTGCTCTGTCCTCGGCCACACCCACTGCAGAGAGAGATAGAGAGACAGAGCAGAGTGACTAACAGGAAATACAAGGAGCACGGAGATCCAGTTCGGAGGGAACGAGCTGCTTGGGGGAGGTCGGTGCTTTACAGCATTATAATGAGTAAAGAGCACATCAGCAGCTGGCTCCTCCTTTATTATAATGAGTAAAGCAGCTGGTTCCTCCTTTATTATAATAAGTAAAGCAGCTGGCTCCTCCTTTATTATAAGGAGTAAAGAGCACATCAGCAGCTGGCTCCTCCTTTATTATAATGAGTAAAGCAGCTGGCTCCTCCTTTATTATAATGAGTAAAGCAGCTGGTTCCTCCTTTATTATAATAAGTAAAGCAGCTGGCTCCTCCTTTATTATAAGGAGTAAAGAGCACATCAGCAGCTGGCTCCTCCTTTATTATAATGAGTAAAGCAGCTGGCTCCTCCTTTATTATAATGAGTAAAGAGCACATCAGCAGCTGGCTCCTCCTTTATTATAATGAGTAATTGCCGCTGGGGTAGTTTACGGATTGGGCTGAGGGACATCTTAAACCAGCAGCTGCTTCCTGTTTCCTGTTTCCTGTTTCCATTGTTACAGTCCTTACAGCCAAACCGGCATCCTGATTGGATTTAGAGGTTCAACCCCAACCTCCAGATTGTTTGATCAATAATCCAGTAAATGACAGGAAGAAGTAAAACCGTGGTAGAAGTATCAAAACGTAATACCCTCAGCAGAAAAGCCCGTTCTACTCGTTTCCCTGTGTCCGTGGGACAGAGGAGACCCGTCTGGACATGTCCATCTGGATTCGCCCTGAGCTCCGGTCCAGATCCCTGCAGCAACCCTCCAGCAGCCTAATCCCCCAAATCACCCCCCAGCACGGAGGAGCACGTCGGCGCTTGGGGATGAGGAGGTGCAGAGACCGGGAGAGGAGACGCAGAACAAAGTGCTGCGTTGTAGGAGAGTATCTCATACGACTGCTCGGCTCCGCCCCCAACAACATGTGGCCGCAGACTCGCTTGGCCCCGCCCCCAACAGAGGCCCTCTTTAAAAATGCATTCAGTCAATAATGACCTTTGGCCCTCCCAGCCTCTCCGAGGAGCTGGCAGAGCTGCCTCCTCCCACACAGCCTCTTCTCTTCTCCTTCTCCTTCAGTCGCTCCCTCTCTCTGAGCCAATCAGCTCACACCTTCCCAGGTACACAGACCGCCCCGCCTCCAAGCCACACCTTTCCTGTGCTGCTTGAAGCGCTGCGAGCGGTGTGCTGCACTTGTGACGTCACCAGAGGCTCAGAAAGTGAGCAGCGAGCTAAGCAGGCCAGCCAGCCCCCCCCCCCCCCCCCCCCCTGAGATGGCGCCCATCACACCGCTGCATAAACATTCGTTATCTTTTCTTGAAATTGGAGCGCCCCCAAGAGCTGGCTGAGAAGCAGCAAACAGGAAGGAGCCCCGCTCTGGGCCGGGGGCCAAGCCGGCCCTCCAACGAGGCGCGGCGGCGAGCTACTTTGTGTTGGTGCCATGCTAGAACTCCGTTTGCTGGTTCTGCAGACGAGAACTTCTGATCTTCCCTCCTCCGTCAAATCTACTCATGAAATGGATTTTTAATTAACGTAGCAAAGATTACGCTGAAACCGAGTCTCTGACGTTAAAATCAGAATATTCACGGCGTAGTCTAAACACTCAGGTCGGTTCTGTAGCGGGGAGGGTCGGTTCTGTAGCGGGGAAGGTTGGTTCTGTAGCGGGTCAGGTCGGTTCTGTAGCGGGGCAGATCGGTTCTGGAGCGGGGCTGGTCGGTTCTGTAGCGGGGAAGGTTGGTTCTGTAGCAGGTCAGATCGGTTCTGTAGCGGGTCAGGTCGGTTCTGTAGCGGGTCAGATCGGTTCTGTAGCGGGTCAGATCGGTTCTGTAGCGGATCAGGTCGGTTCTGTAGTGGGGCAGATCAGTTCTGTAGCGGGGTTGGTCGGTTCTGTAGCGGGGAAGGTCGGTTCTGTAGCGGGTCAGATCGGTTCTGTAGCGGGTCAGGTCGGTTCTGTAGCGGGTCAGGTCGGTTCTGTAGCGGGGCAGATCGGTTCTGTAGCGGGGCTGGTCGGTTCTGTAACGGGGAAGGTCGGTTCTGTAGCGGTGCAGATTGGTTCTGTAGCGGGTCAGATCGGTTCTGTAGCGGATCAGGTCGGTTCTGTAGTGGGGCAGATCAGTTCTGTAGCGGGGCTGGTCGGTTCTGTAGCGGGGAAGGTCGGTTCTGTAGCGGGTCAGATCGGTTCTGTAGCGGGTCAGATCGGTTCTGTAGCGGGTCAGGTCGGTTCTGTAGCGGGGCTGGGCGGTTCTGTAGCGGGGAAGGTTGGTTCTGTAGCGGGTCAGATCGGTTCTGTGGCCGGGAAGATCGGTTCTGTAGCGGGGCAGGTCGGTTCTGTGGCCGGGAAGATCGGTTCTGTAGCGGGGCAGGTCGGTTCTGTAGCGGGGAAAGTTGGTTTGGAACAGGTCAGATCGGTTCTGTAGCGGGGAAGGTCAGTTCTGTAGCGGGGCAGGTCGGTTCAGTAGCGGGTCAGATCGGTTCTGTAGCGGGGCAGGTCGGTTCAGTAGCGGGTCAGATCAGTTCTGTAGCGGGGCAGGTTGGTTCTGTAGCGGGGCAGGTCAGTTCTGTAGCGGGGCAGGTTGGTTCTGTAGCGGGGCAGGTCGGTTCTGTAGCGGGGCAGGTCGGTTCTGTAGCGGGGCATGTCGGTTCTGTAGCGGGGAAAGTCGGTTCTGTAGCGGGTCAGATCGGTTCTGTAGCGGGTCAGATCGGTTCTGTAGCGGGGCAGGTCGGTTCTGTAGTGGGGAAAGTTGGTTTGGAACGGGTCAGATCGGTTCTGTAGCGGGGCAGGTCGGTTCCGTAGCGGGTCAGATCGGTTCTGTAGCGGGTCAGATCGGTTCTGTAGCGGGGCAGGTCGGTTCCGTAGCGGGTCAGATCGGTTCTACAGAACCATCATGTCCAAAAGGCATTTTACTTTGTACATCTTTTTATTCTGTTTCCGTTTCTTCATAAAACTCATACATCATGTTCTCGGCTACTTTAATAATGTATAACAATAATGCTACTGCTACTACTACTAATATTAATCATGTATAATAATAATAATTATAATAATGTATAGCATGATAATAACAACTGAGGAAAAGACAGGACGCGGAGCTAGAAGTGGAGGAGATGAAGATGCTGAGGTTCTCCTTGGGAGTGACCAGGTTGGACAGGATTAGAAATGAGACAATAAGAGGGACAGTGAACGTTAGACGTTTTGGAGACAAGGTCAGAGAGACCAGACTTTGATGGTTTGGACATGTCCAGAGGAGAGACGGGGACTATATCGGTTGAGGATGGATAGCATCAAGCAGCCTGACGACAACGCATCAAGCAGCCTGCAGACGACGCATCAAGCAGCCTGCAGACGACGCATCAAGCAGCCTGCAGACGACGCATCAAGCAGCCTGCAGACGACGCATCAAGCAGCCTGACGACAATGCATCAAGCAGCCTGCAGACGACGCATCAAGCAGCCTGCAGACGACGCATCAAGCAGCCTGACGACAATGCATCAAGCAGCCTGCAGACAACGCATCAAGCAGCCTGCAGACGACGCATCAAGCAGCCTGACGACGCACCAAGCAGCCTGACGACGACGCATCAAGCAGCCTGCAGACGCACCAAGCAGCCTGACGACGCATCAAGCAGCCTGACGACGACGCATCAAGCAGCCTGACGACAACGCATCAAGCAGCCTGACGACGCACCAAGCAGCCTGACGACGCATCAAGCAGCCTGACGACGCATCAAGCAGCCTGACGACGCATCAAGCAGCCTGACGACGACGCATCAAGCAGCCTGACGACAACGCATCAAGCAGCCTGACGATGACGCATCAAGCAGCCTGCAGACGACGCATCAAGCAGCCTGACGACGCATCAAGCAGCCTGACGACGACGCACCAAGCAACCTGACGACGCATCAAGCAGCCTGACGACGACGCATCAAGCAGCCTGACGACGACGCATCAAGCAGCCTGACGATGACGCATCAAGCAGCCTGCAGACGACGCATCAAGCAGCCTGACGACGTATCAAGCAGCCTGACGACAACGCATCAAGCAGCCTGCAGACGACGCATCAAGCAGCCTGCAGACGACGCATCAAGCAGCCTGACGACAACGCATCAAGCAGCCTGCAGACAACGCATCAAGCAGCCTGACGACGACGCATCAAGCAGCCTGACGACGCACCAAGCAGCCTGACGACGACGCATCAAGCAGCCTGCAGACAACGCATCAAGCAGCCTGACGACGACGCATCAAGCAGCCTGCAGACGACGCATCAAGCAGCCTGACGACGCACCAAGCAGCCTGACGACGACGCATCAAGCAGCCTGACGACGCACCAAGCAGCCTGACGACGACGCATCAAGCAGCCTGCAGACGACGCATCAAGCAGCCTGCAGACGACGCATCAAGCAGCCTGACGACGCATCAAGCAGCCTGACGACGACGCACCAAGCAACCTGACGACGCATCAAGCAGCCTGACAACGACGCATCAAGCAGCCTGACGACGACGCATCAAGCAGCCTGACGATGACGCATCAAGCAGCCTGCAGACGACGCATCAAGCAGCCTGACGACGTATCAAGCAGCCTGACGACAACGCATCAAGCAGCCTGCAGACGACGCATCAAGCAGCCTGCAGACGACGCATCAAGCAGCCTGACGACAACGCATCAAGCAGCCTGCAGACAACGCATCAAGCAGCCTGACGACGACGCATCAAGCAGCCTGACGACGCACCAAGCAGCCTGACGACGACGCATCAAGCAGCCTGCAGACAACGCATCAAGCAGCCTGACGACGACGCATCAAGCAGCCTGCAGACGACGCATCAAGCAGCCTGACGACGCACCAAGCAGCCTGACGACGACGCATCAAGCAGCCTGACGACGCACCAAGCAGCCTGACGACGCATCAAGCAGCCTGACGACGACGCATCAAGCAGCCTGCAGACGACGCATCAAGCAGCCTGACGACGACGCATCAAGCAGCCTGACGACAACGCATCAAGCAGCCTGACGACGCACCAAGCAGCCTGACGACGCATCAAGCAGCCTGACGACAACGCATCAAGCAGCCTGACGATGACGCATCAAGCAGACTGCAGACGACGCATCAAGCAGCCTGACGACGCATCAAGCAGCCTGACGACGCATCAAGCAGCCTAACGATGACGCACCAAGCAACCTGACGACGCATCAAGCAGCCTGACGACGACGCATCAAGCAGCCTGACAACGACGCATCAAGCAGCCTGACGACGACGCATCAAGCAGCCTGACGATGACGCATCAAGCAGCCTGACGACGCATCAAGCAGCCTGACGACGTATCAAGCAGCCTGACGACAACGCATCAAGCAGCCTGCAGACGACGCATCAAGCAGCCTGCAGACAACGCATCAAGCAGCCTGCAGACAACGCATCAAGCAGCCTGACGACGACGCATCAAGCAGCCTGCAGACGACGCATCAAGCAGCCTGACGACGCACCAAGCAGCCTGACGACGACGCATCAAGCAGCCTGACGACGCACCAAGCAGCCTGACGACGCATCAAGCAGCCTGACGACAACGCATCAAGCAGCCTGCAGACGACGCATCAAGCAGCCTGACGACGACGCATCAAGCAGCCTGACGACAACGCATCAAGCAGCCTGACGACGCACCAAGCAGCCTGCAGACAACGCATCAAGCAGCCTGACGACGATGCATCAAGCAGCCTGCAGACGACGCATCAAGCAGCCTGACGACGACGCATCAAGCAGCCTGACGACGCACCAAGCAGCCTGACGACGCATCAAGCAGCCTGACGACGACGCATCAAGCAGCCTTCAGACGACGCATCAAGCAGCCTGACGACGACGCATCAAGCAGCCTGCAGACGACGCATCAAGCAGCCTGACGACGCATCAAGCAGCCTGACGACGACGCACCAAGCAACCTGACGACGCATCAAGCAGCCTGACGACGACGCATCAAGCAGCCTGACGATGACGCATCAAGCATGCATCGACACACACGTGGAAGACGTCTTGTAGAACTTGATTCCTGGACAACGGTTCCGTCTGAGGAACAATCAGACGCGCCCAAACGAGGCGTGTTAGGAGCAGCACCTGGATCCTCCTCCGGATCCCTCGATGGTGATCTCAGGGATTTAATCAGAGATATAAATACTGATTAGAACAACACGAGTGCTCAAACCCTAAATTATGATTGCGCAGACGGATCGTGCTCGTTTCCTCGGCAGCGTTCATTAGAGCTACTTATCGCTCTCAGCCGCGGCGTGACATCAGCTCGTCAGTCAGGCCGCGTCACACCTTGTTCCACAGGTACCCACGACGGTTCTCAGCACCTCACAGAGGGAGAACAGTGTCAGATGAACGCAGCAATCAGCCTCGGCGGGTCCGAAGGAGTCGCCGAGGCTGATTGCACAGTGGGAGTCGCCGAGCATCGCTCGTCAGACGCTCTCCATGCGAGGAATAACAAGCGCCACGAAACACAGTGTGAGGCGACAGAGAACCGAACCAGCACGAGTCTCGCTGAGAACCGAACCCACCGCAGAACCGAATCAGCACGAGTCTCGATGAGAACCCAACCCACCGCAGAACCGAACCAGCACGAGTCTTGCTGAGAACCCAACCCACCGCGGAACCAAACCAGCACGAGTCTCGCTGAGAACCGAACCCACCGCAGAACCAAACCAGCACGAGTCTCGCTGAGAACCGAACCCACCGCAGAACCGAACCAACACGAGCACGAGTCTCGCTGAGAACCGAACCCACCGCAGAACGCAGCATAAACATGTACTGGTGGACAAACCAGATGAATGTTAGTGGTATAATATAAATAATATGTTTAGTATATTCATATTGTGTTGGCAGTTTTCTGTTACTTTGAATAAATGTATAATAAAGACACATGATTTATTCTATTGCCAATACAATATATTTATATAGTAAGTACTATGGTCATATGTTACAGACATGTACATAAAACCAGCAGTGAAGGGGGGGCTGATGAGTATGTAACCCCAACCCAGAGCCCCCCCCCCCTGCTCGTGCCTCTGAGGACAATGAACCCAGAATCAGGCGAGACGTTCTGACGATCAAACGGGTTTACAAACACACAGATTCACGCAGGTGAAGGAATCTTCTACATCCCAAAATCACAGCACTCGTGTGTCGGGGGGGGGGGGGGGGGGAAGTGGCTCTAGATCTGTGGAAATGTTCTGTTTCACCGATGCGTAGCTCCGCCCTTGATGACGCAAAGTAGGAAATAGAACTGAATCAAGCCTGATTGGCTCGTCTGTTGAGAACAATCACAATAAAAATACAACCGCCTGAAACGCCAACAATGACCCACACCATGTATGTTCTCATTGTGATCAGAAATGCCTGCCTGGCTCCACCCCTTTCCCCACCCCCTTGTCCTCCATTAACTGGACACAAAGCCCCGGCGGCTCCGACGGGCCAGACAGCCCTCCTATCGATCGGTTCCTACTGTCTCCCTGCTGTCTGATTGGCTGAGTGATGATTGATCCTCAGATTGTTCACTAAGTTCATTTGCTGCAGCAAGTGGCCTGCGTGGCCCGCTGGGGGCGCCGCGCCGTGCAGGACGCTCAGTGTAATGGGCCTGTAATTGATCAGCGGCCAGCAGTGGTGGGCGGGGCCGGGCGCATTAGCGGTGGAGGATGTTGATTAAGGCTCATTGTGGCCACCGTTCTACATCCGATGGGTTCCGTTTAGAACGAAGCTTTCATCCCACATCTTGTCTGCAGAATTGTTGATCTCCAGTCGGCTTTCCGTCCATCCGTCACGCTGTAATGAAGGATGCTGTCCATCAGACAGACAGACAGACAGACAGGCAGAGAGACAGACAGACAAGCAGAGAGACAGACAAACCCTTTTGGAAAAACCAACTTGCCACGACGAGAGCGCAATTTTTGTCTTTTGATATTTTGCATGAGGACATTTGATCAAACGACTTATTTGAACCTCAAGGGAACATCTCCTGCTGCGCCCCCCCCCCCCCCCCTCTGTCTTGAACTTTTCAGAACCTATTAACACAAATATTTGAACAACAACACGGAGTACACACACTACTTCATCTTACCTTAGTGAGCGCGGCCCCCCAGCCCCATCCCAGTAGTAATAACTAGTGGTGGGACTTGATAATTTTTTTTAACTAATTAACTATATGCTTTGTAATTAATTAATCAAAATTAATCGCATGACCATAATTTCCTCAAAAGCAACATTTTTTTATGCAAATAAATTGTATTGGACGACTTATCAAATAATACACACAGACATGACTTTTAGCTGAAGCTCATTTAATGGCTGCTAATTTCATTTCATTTCAAAATTGTAAACAAAGGTAAGTACAGTTGCAAAATTTTGCTTGAAATAGTCTTTCTGCACGGCATTTCAAAGGTTTCATCACACGCAGCTATCCGTAGCACATCTTGTAGGCCTTTGTCTTCTACCACTGATAGCGGTCTACAGTCTTTGGCAACCCACTTTGCGAGTGAATTCGTCTGTTTCCGACGTTTACTTGCTCATTTTCCGTCTAAATCCATTTGTCATTTGGTCAAGTTGCTGCTGACCAGAACCGCTAGCCGAGCCGTTTCTGTGCTAGCAGTACTTCTGTGGTAGGCAAACTCTTTTTTGCATAGTTTGCAGTACACGGTGGCTTTGTCTCTCCCATCTGGTCGTTTTTTGAAAATGAATTTACCGTCCAGCAGAGTTGTTTGTCTTTCACCTCTACGGATGTAGGAAGGAGGAGGCAGATTCAGAAACAAACTTATCTTTTAATGAGGCGCAGTCAGTCATGGAACTACATGCTACATCGGCGCACACAACAAGCTAACGTGCCTACGTCATCACGTGACTACGGAATCCAGGCACGGACCAAATACATTACAAAAGTACTCTCTCCCGTCTCCATTCGTCCCCAAGCCAGCCTGGGACTGTGTGCGTCAGTATAAGTGGCGTACCAGAACACGGTGAACTGACAAACGTTCCGGGTGTTTTGACACGCAAACTGCGTTAAAATGCGTTAATATTTTGAATTAATTAACGTCCTTCTTATTAATTAATTGTAATTAACGCGTTAATGTCCCACCCCTAACTCACCTTGCTCCGCCCACACGCCTCTCATTGTTCCTGTCTCCACTGAGAGAGCAAGGTAGACACACAGCGGGAGAGAGAGGGCTGAGAACGCAGACTCGTGCTGCAGTATCACACACACACACACACACGCACACACACGCTCACACGCATGCACACACACACACACACACACACACTCACACATGCATGCACAGCGCCCCCCCCCCCCCCCCCCGGTCTCTTAATGGACTGTATCACACAGAACCAGAACCAGAGCAGCGCTGCAGGGATTCGGGGAGGGTCAGGTTTTAAAGACCGAGCCCCCCGACCCAGCTCGCCGCAGCGGCCCCCTGTTGGCTGACAGACGTACAGCTTGATGAATATGCATGAAGCCCCCCATCTGCCTCGTTATGAGTTGTGACTCATCGCTGTGTGGCGACCCCCCCCCCCCCGGGTGGCCGTCATTCATATTCAGGTGAATGATTATGCGTCTCCAGCGTGAGGCCTCCGAGTGCACCGATGAAAGGGTTCAACGCCCCCGCTAACCCGCCGGCCGGGACACAGACCGGCGCCGCGCCGTCATCGGTGCACTCGGCATAAGAAGGAGTAAGAAAGAGGTAGAGGAGGAGAAGAGGTCAGGACGGAGGTCAGGACAGAGGTCAGGGTGGAGGTCAGGACGGAGGTCAAGATGGAGGTCAGGACAGAGGTCAGGGTGGAGGTCAGGACAGAGGTCAGGACGGAGGTCAAGATGGAGGTCAAGATGGAGGTCAGGATGGAGGTCAGGACAGAGGTCAGGACGGAGGTCAGGACGTGCATCATCCGTGGTCTATCAAGATGAGGAAGAGGAGCTGCTGAGGAGGAGGAGCTCTGTGACGCTGCTCCGCTGTCCTTCATCGACACGACGGTGTTTGGACCATCAGGCTGGGCTGGCGTGTGTGTGTGTAGGTGTGTGTGTGTGTGTGTAGGTGTGTGTGTGTGTAGGTGTGTGTGTGTGTGACTGGGTGTAGGTGTGTGTGTAGGTGTGTGTGTGTGTGTAGGTGTGTGTGTAAGTGTGTGTAGGTGTGTGTGTGTCTGTGTGTGTGTGTGTGTAGGTGTGTGTGAGTGTGTGAGTGTAGGTGTGTGTGTGTGTGTGTAGGTGTGTGTGTGTGTAGGTGTGTGTGTGTGAGTGTGTGTGTGTAGGTGTGTGTGTAGGTGTGTGTGTGTGAGAGTGTAGGTGTGTGTGTGTGTGTGTAGGTGTGTGTGTGTGTGTGTGTAGGTGTGTGTGTGAGTGTGTGTAGGTGTGTGTGTGTGTGTGTAGGTGTGTGTGTGAGTGTGTGTGTAGGTGTGTGTGTAGGTGTGTGTGTGTGTGTGTAGGTGTGTGTGTGTGTGAGAGTGTAGGTGTGTGTGAGTGTAGGTGTGTGTGTGAGTGTGTGTAGGTGTGTGTGTGTGTGTAGGTGTGTCTGTGTGTGTGTGTAGGTGTGTGTGAGTGTGTGTCTGTGTGTGTGTGTGTGAGTGTAGGTGTGTGTGTGAGTGTGTGTGTGTAGGTGTGTGTGTGAGTGTGTGAGTGTAGGTGTGTGTGTGTGTAGGTGTGTGTGTGAGTGTGTGTGTGTAGGTGTGTGTGTGTAGGTGTGTGTGTGTGTGAGTGTGTGTAGGTGTGAGTGGGTGTAGGTGTGTGTGTGTGTGTAGGTGTGTGTGTGAATGCGTGTAGGTGTGTGTGTAGGTGTGTGTGTGTAGGTGTGTGTGTGTGTGTGTGTAGGTGTAGGTGTGTGTGTAGGTGTGTGTGTGAGTGTGTGTAGGTGTGTGTGTAGGTGTGTGTGTAGGTGTGTGTGAGTGTGTGTCTGTGCGTGTGTGTGTGTGTCTGTGCGTGTGTGTGTGAGTGTGTGTAGGTGTGTGTGTAGGTGTGTGTGTGAGTGTGTGTAGGTGTGTGTGTCTGTGTGTGTGAGTGTGTGTCTGTGTGTGTGAGTGTGTATCTGTGTGTGTGTGTGTGTGTGTAGGTGTGTGTGTCTGTGTGTGTGAGTGTGTGTCTGTGTGTGTGTGTGTGTGTGTGTGTCTGTGCGTGTGTGTGTGTGTGAGTGTGTGTCTGTGTGTGTGTCTGTGCGTGTGTGTCTGTGTGTGTGTGTGTGTGTGTGTCTGTGCGTGTGTGTGTGTGTGAGTGTGTGTCTGTGTGTGTGTGTCTGTGCGTCTGTGTGTGTGTGTGTGTGTGTGTGTGTCTGTGCG
Organism: Brachionichthys hirsutus; assembly: GCF_040956055.1. NCBI lineage: Eukaryota > Metazoa > Chordata > Actinopteri > Lophiiformes > Brachionichthyidae > Brachionichthys > Brachionichthys hirsutus. The sequence goes on along the minus strand of NC_090914.1, from coordinate 11,786,600 downwards.
TGTGTGTGTGTGTGAGTGTGTGTCTGTGTGTAAGCGTGGAGGTTGGCGCCCAGTCGATGATAGAATCTGCAAATAGAGTCATTTTAGCAGCCTAATGGAATCGTCCCGCTGGGGAGTACAGCGTGTAGACGGCGATACCCCCCCCCCCCTCCCCCCAACAGGAGGAGGAGCCTGCCGCTGTGCTGAATGCTAATAGTCCTATTTACTCCCTCACAGCGGAAGACAAAAGACTAGATTGTCCACGTCCCCGTGGAAGACGTCTCCTGTCTCAGAGCAAGGCTCCGCCCTGTTGTCCGGTAGACCAGCGGTCCCCAACCACCGGTCCGAGAGGCTTTGTTACCGGGTCGCACAGGAAGAATAACTAATGTATACAATTTCCGTTGTATCCATTATTAGCGTCTAAAAGGTATTTTATTTTGAAAAACGACCGGATCTTCACCAACGTAATATTTGCCTGTGAATTTTCATGCTTCGCGTGATACGTTACAAACCAGGAGAGTCAGACTTAAAACTCGATTTATCTACAACAGCTGATTAGCTTCGTTAACGAGCAATGAAGGGTTAAAAGCTGCTTCGGCACAGAGAGACCAAGAACCCGGATTAAAAAACAAGAACGTGGAATTTATGAAACACAAAACGTGAACATGAAGGACAGAAGAAATTATTGAGACCACAACTAACGGTGAGTAGATATTAGTGTAATACTTGTTTAACAGTTATTGCAAGTGAGTAATATAAAGTTTATTGTAAGATTATATTTCTCTTTTTTTATTTAATTCACCGCTGATTTCTGATCAGCTTGAACGTCCCGGTCTCGCTGGGGGTGATCAATACGCTGGAGATCCAGTCAATCATTGGCCGTTAACCAGGTGAGCCGTGTGAATGCAGCAGATCGATAGCTCACCTGGGCCAAAAGTGATGACTTCACTAAATCATCTCACCCAGGATTCAGGCTCCGCCCCTTTGACTTTAATGGTCAACGTGCTGCACAAAGTAGCCCCTCCCCCCGTTTCCAGGAGGGGGAGGGGCATTTAAGCATCACGTTGATTAAATGCCTTCTTTACCTTTTTTTAGGTTCTGTAATCCAGCTGGGATTTCTTTTCCTCCTGTCCTCAAACAGGAGAACCAAGACAGACGTGGAAGTAGAACCAAGTCAGACGTGGAAGTAGAACCATGTAAGACGTGGAAGTAGAACCAAGACAGACGTGGAAGTAGAACCATGTCAGATGTGGAAGTAGAACCAAGACAGATGTGGAAGTAGACCAAGACAGATGTGGAAGTAGAACAAAGACAGACGTGGAAGTAGACCCAAGACAGACGTGGAAATAGAATCAAGACAGACGTGGAAGTAGAACCAAGACAGATGTGGAAGTAGAACCAAGACAGATGTGGAAGTAGAACCATGTCAGACGTGGAAGTAGAACCAAGACAGATGTGGAAGTAGAACCAAGACAGATGTGGAATTAGAACCAAGACAGACGTGGAAGTAGACCCAAGTCAGACGTGGAAGTAGAATCAAGACAGACATGGAAGTAGACCCAAGTCAGACATGGAAGTAGAATCAAGACAGACATGGAAGTAGAACCATGTAAGATGTGGAAGTAGAACCAAGACAGACATGGAAGTAGAACCAAGACAGACGTGGAAGTAGAACCAAGACAGACGTGGAAGTAGAACCAAGACAGATGTGGAAGTAGAACCAAGACAGATGTGGAAGTAGAACCAAGACAGACGTGGAAGTAGACCCAAGTCAGACATGGAAGTAGAATCAAGACAGACATGGAAGTAGAACCATGTAAGATGTGGAAGTAGAACCAAGACAGACATGGAAGTAGAACCAAGACAGACGTGGAAGTAGAACCAAGACAGATGTGGAAGTAGACCCAAGTCAGACATGGAAGTGGAACCAAGACAGACGTGGAAGTAGAACTGTTAGCGAGTAATCTTGTTTAAAGTAGGGAAATGAATACAGTTCTCCTCGAGTGTTTTTAACCAACCCAAACTTTACCCGTTGTCCTCGTCTCGGTGGGCAGTACGATGCCGCGGCTTTCAGGGACCCACAAGGGCCGAGGTCCAGCCAGAACCCGGCTCAGAGGGCGAGACACACAGAACCCGGCTCAGAGGGCGAGACACCCAGAACCCGGCTCAGAGGGCGAGACACACAGAACCCGGCTGAGACACTTCGCCTCTTCTGTTTCTGAAAGGATCAGCAGAACAAAGCTGGAAAATGAAATAAATATTCCATTTCTCTTCCCAGATCCTTCAGAAAGGGAAGATTAAAGACTCTGTCATCGTTTCAGATGATTAATGGCCCCTGAATCAAGCTGAGTAAAGTAGAGACGAGGATGTCAGAGTGTTTATTGAGATCTGAACCTTTCATTTGTTGTAGTGAATCGTGAGTTCTGAGCGTCGAGCTGTCATCAGTGTGATCAGAGCTAATCAGTTTATTCAGACGATCAATGACGGTCGGCTCAGTCAGTGGACATTTCACAGATCATTTCAAAGTAAGAACACAAATGCAAAACGAAACGGTGGCGTCAATCGCCACAGGAAAGCTAAATAACGGGTTTGGTGCCGATCGGTTCAATACTCAATATTCCATCGATACGGTTCGCCTTCCTTTGACAGCTTTAAAATGAGACAGACAATCCGATGTCGTTCTGGTGACGAGTCATCGATCGAAGCCTGTCGTGTCACATGAGTGAACTATTACGTCTTGTGTGCACTACCAGCCGGACTACGCCCATCGTTAGCAGGTCCGTCTGAGGACTCCCGGTACCTACCGGACCACGGCCATCGTTAGCAGGTCCGTCTGAGGTCTCCCAGTACCTACCGGACCACGGCCATCGTTAGCAGGTCCGTCTGAGGTCTCCCAGTACCTACCGGACCACGGCCATTGTTGGCAGGTCCGTCTGAGGTCTCCCAGTACCAGCCAGACCACGCCCATTGTTAGCAGGTCCGTCTGAGGTCTTCCAGTACATACCGGACCACGCCCATCGTTAGCAGGTCCGTCTGAGGTCTCCCAATACCTACCGGACCACGCCCATCGTTAGCAGGTCCGTCTGAGGTCTCCCAATACCTACCGGACCACGGCCATCGTTAGCAGGTCATCTGAGGTCTCCCAGTGCCTACCGGACCACGCCCATCATTAGCTAGCAGGTCCGTCTGAGGCCTTCCAATACCTACCGGACCACGCCCATCATTAGCAGGTCCGTCTGAGGTCTCCCAGGACATACCGGACCACGCCCATCGTTAGCAGGTGCGTCTGAGGTCTCCCGATACCTACCGGACCACGCCCATCGTTAGCAGGTGCGTCTGAGGTCTCCCAGTACCTACCGGACCACGCCCATCGTTAGCAGGTGCGTCTGAGGTCTCCCGATACCTACCGGACCACGCCCATCGTTAGCAGGTCCGTCTGAGGTCTCCCAGTACCTACCGGATGCCCCAGCTTGGAGAGACACCAGTGCTACTGGGTTATGGCTAGTAAAGAGCTCAGAGTGTTGCTATTCAATCGAGTCATTATCGAGTAATGAAAACATCGATATATTTGTGCTCTCCTGTGTTTGCCCGTCCCGCCATGGGATGTTCCAGACGGCAACCAACACGGTCCACCGGGGACCCCGCAACCACAGCTCCGAGCAGCTGCTTCAACCATGGAGGTCGGGTGGAGGTCCACTCAGACTCAAGGTCCCCGGGGGGGGAAGTTCTCCCTCACCACCAGGTAGTGATCAGCTGAGAGCTCCGCCCCTCTCTTCACCTGAGTGTCCTAAACACGTGGCCGGAGGTCCGATGGCACGACAACAAAGTCAAGCATTAGCACTCGCGTTCAGGCCTGGCCGAACCCCGTGGGCAGAGATCGGGCCACCGGGCCCGGGCCTGACTCCATGGTGGCGCCCCAGGAATCGAACCGCCAACCAGTTTGGTTTGTCTACGATGCGGAGGAAACAAATATAGACAGGAAGTCCAAGGCCGGGGGTGTGATGGAGGGAGGCTGCACCTGCAGGAAGATCCCCCCCCCCCCCCCAGAAGCTTTCATCTTGCCCCGGGCAATCTTGACAGAGCCCGGGGCAAAGGCAGGCGTCCTGCCCTCAGAACACGCAGGACAGGTGCTGCAAGGCGTGTCCATTGCGGCACACACAAACACACACACACACTTTGATTGTCTCCACGCCAGGACTGTCATTAAGACTCATTAAGGGGGATGGTTTTATTGAAGGCGGTCGTGTTGAGGCATCCGCTGAATTATTCATACGTGCCTTCCACAGCGCTCTCTCTCACACACACACACGCACACACACACACGCACACACACAGCTGAAATGCAGCAGGAAGCTGGAGCAGACTCGGGAGTGCAAGAGAGAAGTGCCGCCTATATAGGTCACTTCCTCCTCCGCCTGCATCGCTCAGAAAGGGGGGCTGGAAGCTGGGGGGGGGGGGGGGGGTAGAGCGGGGCTTATTATAGCAGGCAGGCAGACACAGAAACACACGGGTCCCAGCAGATAAAGGGGAGAACAGCCATGAACGGAGCTCATTGGCTGGTGGGCGGGTGGGACCGCGATGGACCCGGATCCACCGATCATCACGACGCTCCCCTCCTGAGCAGCATGCAGGAAACGGATACACGTTTACATTGATCAGCTATCCCATCAAATATTCATGACAACCTATCAGGGTTTAATGGCTGCAAAGGAACGCTAAGCATTGTGGGTAAGCGCAGACGTGAGGTTGAGTCCATTTTCTTCATCCGTCTATTTCCTGAGGAGGAGGGTATCTAGTCCTTCCTGTTTGCTGGGGCAGCAGACTAAGGGTATCTAGTCCATCCTGTTTGCTGGGGCAGCAGACTGAGGGTATCTAGTCCTTCCTGTTTGCTGGGGCAGCAGACTGAGGGTATCTAGTCCTTCCTGTGTGCTGGGGCAGCAGACTGAGGGTATCTAGTCCTTCCTGTGTGCTGGGGCAGCAGACTAAGGGTATCTAGTCCATCCTGTTTGCTGGGGCAGCAGACTGAGGGTATCTAGTCCTTCCTGTTTGCTGGGGCAGCAGACTGAGGGTATCTAGTCCATCCTGTTTGGTGGGGCAGCAGACTGAGGGTATCTAGTCCATCCTGTTTGCTGGGGCAGCAGACTGAGGGTATCTAGTCCATCCTGTGTTTTGGGGCAGCAGACTGAGGGTATCTAGTCCATCCTGTGTTTTGGGGCAGCAGACTGAGGGTATCTAGTCCATCCTGTTTGCTGGGGCAGCAGACTGAGGGTATCTAGTCCTTCCTGTTTGGTGGGGCAGCAGACTGAGGGTATCTAGTCCATCCTGTTTGCTGGGGCAGCAGACTGAGGGTATCTAGTCCTTCCTGTTTGCTGGGGCAGCAGACTGAGGGTATCTAGTCCTTCCTGTGTTTTGGGGCAGCAGACTGAGGGTATCTAGTCCATCCTGTGTGCTGGGGCAGCAGACTAAGGGTATCTAGTCCATCCTGTTTGCTGGGGCAGCAGACTGAGGGTATCTAGTCCATCCTGTGTGCTGGGGCAGCAGACTGAGGGTATCTAGTCCATCCTGTTTGCTGGGGCAGCAGACTGAGGGTATCTAGTCCATCCTGTGTGCTGGGGCAGCAGACTGAGGGTATCTAGTCCATCCTGTGTGCTGGGGCAGCAGACTGAGGGTATCTAGTCCATCCCGTTTGCTGGGGCAGCAGACTGAGGGTATCTAGTCCATCCTGTTTGCTGGGGCAGCAGACTGAGGGTATCTAGTCCTTCCTGTGTTTTGGGGCAGCAGACTGAGGGTATCTAGTCCATCCTGTTTGCTGGGGCAGCAGACTGAGGGTATCTAGTCCATCCTGTTTGCTGGGGCAGTAGACTGAGGGTATCTAGTCCACCCTGTGTGCTGGGGCAGCCGACTGAGGGCATCTAGTCCATCCTGTGTGCTGGGGCAGCAGACTGAGGGCATCTAGTCCATCCTGTTTGCTGGGGCAGCAGACTGAGGGTATCTAGTCCATCCTGTTTGCTGGGGCAGCAGGCTGAGGGTATCTAGTCCATCCTGTGTGCTGGGGCAGCAGACTGAGGGTATCTAGTCCATCCCGTTTGCTGGGGCAGCAGACTGAGGGTATCTAGTCCATCCTGTTTGCTGGGGCAGCAGACTGAGGGTATCTAGTCCTTCCTGTGTGCTGGGGCAGCAGACTGAGGGTATCTAGTCCTTCCTGTGTGCTGGGGCAGCAGACTGAGGGTATCTAGTCCATCCCGTTTGCTGGGGCAGCAGACTGAGGGTATCTAGTCCATCCTGTTTGCTGGGGCAGCAGACTGAGGGTATCTAGTCCATCCTGTTTGCTGGGGCAGCAGACTGAGGGTATCTAGTCCATCCTGTGTGCTGGGGCAGCAGACTGAGGGTATCTAGTCCATCCCGTTTGCTGGGGCAGCAGACTGAGGGTATCTAGTCCATCCTGTTTGCTGGGGCAGCAGACTGAGGGTATCTAGTCCATCCTGTTTGCTGTTTAGCAGTTTTTCGGTTGGTAATGACCCGAAACCACCAAAATACTCGTGTAGAAACATGTGAAATGTGATTTTTCTTCACAATGTGTCCCTTTAACTCCTTCCTGTTTCGTTTAGTGTAGCGCTGCTGCAAATAGAATTTCCCTCTGGGATCAATAAAGTATTCTGATTGTGAGTCGTTGACCATAACTGCCCCTGCCGAGGGGTGTTTGTGTGTACGCAGCTAGCTTGCAACGCCGTCAGGTCTGTTAAATCAAACTGCTTGAATGTCTCCGTCCCTGGACCGAGGAGTTGTCCCCCTGTCCCGATGTTCTGGGTTTACTGTGAACTTTGTAAACTCGTTGGCAGCATGCAGATGTAATGAATTAATTCATGTCTATTCAATCTATGGAGAAATTCACCAGAGGACAAAACCAGAAAAGCCCTCAGAGAGCACAGACCCCCCCCCAAGCAGCTCACTGCACCGTCACCATGGTGATCTGGATCAGCACCAGGAGGTTCTAGATTGTTCTGGTATCTTTAAACACCAA
>NC_090914.1:11754600-11777100 GCF_040956055.1 Brachionichthys hirsutus | reverse complement strand
TGGTGAACAGTAACAGCGTTTAATAATAATAATAATAGGCTTTGTTTATATAGCACTTTTTTAGAAATAAAATTCCCAAAGTGCTTTTAAAGATAATAAAAAAATAAACATGAACCACACAAACAAAAAAATCAGAATAGACAAACGTTCATCAAAGCAGGGGGGGGGGGGGGAGTACTGTGGTACTGCATCACGGTGTGGTACTGCATCACAGTGTACTGCATCACGGTGTAGTACTGCATGTGTACTAACAGGAATACTACTCACCATGTGTACTAACTAAATGTATAATATTAACATATGCTAAATACTGGTCAATCTCTCCACATGCACTGTTCACTTTAAACTTTGAATTATCCTGCAAGTACTGGAATGTTCCTTTATCATTTGTATTTTCCAGATGGAGCAGCACTCCTAATCTCATTGTGTAGCTACTATGCCACGACAATAAAGCCTTTCTATTCCATTCTATTCTAACGGTGGCATCAGGGCACAATTGATGAGACGAGGTACCCAGCAAGAACCATAAAATGATAAAACAATGTTAAAAAAAAAAAAAAATACATGAAAAGTAATTAAGACAGAGGACTCCATCAATTAAAAGCCAGTCTATATAAATACGTTTTCAGAAGTGTTTTAAATGAAGTAACTGAATCTCCAAGCCGTTTATTTTCAGGCAGGTCGTTCCAAAGCCGAGGGGGAGGGGCCCTGATGGCGAATGCTCGGTCACCTTTAGATTTTAACCTCGACTTCGGAACGACCAGAAATCCTCGACCCCAGGATCTCAGGCTGCGGGGGGGCTCATATAAAGTCAATAAATCATAAATATAAGTTGGGCCCAGACCCATAAGAGCCTTAAAGGTGATCAGTATAATCTTAAAATCAATTCTGAATTGGACTGGCAGCCAGTGCAGCGAAGCAAGGACTGGGGTGACGTGATGGCGTCTGTTAAAACCAGTAAGAAGCCGAGCTGCTGCGTTCTGCACCAGTTGGAGGCGGGACAGTGATTTGCTGTTTGTACCAGACAGGAGAGAATTGCAGTAATCGTGTACTGCATGTACTGCACATACTGCATGTGTTTCTGCAGTACACAAGGCCTTAGCACTCAGATCAGTAGTGCAGCTTCACCGGTCCCGAGCTGGGGGGGGGCTTAAATCGTGTATTACTACTACACGATAGAGTCGAGCGCTAACGATACAGAGCCGAGCGCGAACGATACAGAGTCGAGCACAAACGATAGAGTCGAGCGCTAACGATACAGAGTCGAGCGCGAACGATACAGAGTCGAGCGCGAACGATACAGAGTCGAGCGCGAACGATACAGAGTCGAGCGCTAACGATAGAGTCGAGCGCTAACGATAGAGTCGAGCGCTAATGATAGAGTCGAGCACTAACGATACAGAGTCGAGCGCTAACGATAGAGTCGAGCGCTAACGATACAGAGTCGAGCGCTAACGATACAGAGTCGAGCGCTAACGATACAGAGTCGAGCGCTAACGATACAGAGTCGAGCACGAACGATAGAGAGTCGAGCGCTAACGATACAGAGTCGAGCACGAACGATAGAGTCGAGCGCGAACGATACAGAGTCGATGGTAGATCCTTCTCGCTGTTCTGTCGTGTTTGCTGACAACAAAGCTTGCGTTAATGTTGTCCGTTGGCGAGAGTGGCCAGATGCACGTGCACGCCTGGATGCAGCTGTTTGCCATAAAGAAATCACACGACAGCGTTCAAAGAGGCGACGGGTTGATTTTATTTGTCTCCAGTAGATCCAAACACTCTAGATCAGACACAGGTGTGCTAGCATGCTGCTGTGGGCTAGCGTCCGGGTTTCTGGGGGAGGGAGCATCAAGCCTCCGGTGAAGCACGGCGAGGGGGGGGGGGGGACGACGACACCCCCGACAACCTGAGACACACAATCGTCCACACGCACACCGACGGAGGATTCAGTGTCACCTCCTCTGCATGTTTTTGGTGTTGGGAGAGACCCCGGGGACGCACGCTCCTCACAGAAAGACGGATTCGAACCCGTGACCTTTTTGCAGTGAGGCAACAGCGCCGCCCACTGCACCACCATGCTGTCAGCGTCCTTGCTTCTTCTGGTTTGTGGGGCAGGAAAAACGTCTGGTTCTCAGCGAGCTTCGTGAAATCTCAACGCTCAGCAAGAAAAGGGGCGGAGCTAGACATGACAGTGTTTCGAGGACATGCGACAGAGCCACACCCCAAGCAGGACGCGCTTTCACAATGAAGAGGAGACTCGTTTCCCCTCGGCCCTGCTGAGATTATCCTCATTCTAATCTCTAATCTGAATGCACGAGAATGCAGATTCCTGTTCATCTCATCGTTTAAGGTCGTGACGAGTCGACGCCAAGTCTATAGCAGAACCATTCCAGAGGACGTAGCTGTAGGTGGTGCAGTGGGCGGCGCTTTTACCTCGCAGCAGAGTGTTCTCTCCGGGTTCCATGCATCTTCGGTGAACCGATTACTCCAGATTGCCCGTGGGCGAGACCCGTGTGGCGCACCCCCCTCGCTGCGCTGCATGCAAACACAGGCTCCGCCTCCCTTCCCCTCAGAGCAGGATGCGGTATTTGAGGGCTCGAGGGACTCTGTTGATGACGAGCCGTCCGTCGTAGCTGAGCGAGGCAAAGAGCCAGGGGTCGGCCGAGGACCACTCGGCTGCGTACACGCTGTCTTCGTGCTCCTCGTAGGTGGACACGACGCTGTCCTTCAGGGGCTCCTTGGTCCTGGACGGGGACACACACGCCACAGAGGACAGGGGACGAGACGTTACGCTTCTGGAGCGTTGGGAAGTGACAGCTGGAACACTACAGGGCATCAGACATTATTCAGAGACCTGTCAAGCAAACTGGTTGAAGCAGGGCGACATCTGAAGACTTTATTGTTCCTGGGATCCAACACCGGCGCCCCGCAGGGCTGCATGTTGGGCCCACTTCAGTTCCCTGAAAGTCTATTTATCCAGTCACGACCTGGACCTGAGCTGCATGTTTTTAGTGGCGGGAGGAAGCCGGAGAACTCGGAGAGAACCCACACAGACGTGGGGAGGTCATGAAAGTGGGGGACCTGGACCTGTGTCCCTCAGCGCTGATGCCCACGTCGCTAGCATTAGCATTTAGTGTTTTTTTCTCTCTCTCTCACACACACACACACACACACACACACACACACACACACACACACACACACACACACACACACACACACACACACACACACACACACACACACACACACACACACACACACACACACACACACACACACACACACACACACACACACACACACACAACCCAGCCGGTCAGACAGATGGCCGTCCACCATGAGCTTAGGTTCTGTCCAAGGTTTCTGCCCGTTAGAGGGAAGTTTTTCCTTGCCTCCGTTGCTCTTGTGGGTCAAGTTGGGTTCTGTGTTTCCCTGCTAATCCTGTAAAGTGCCTTGAGACGACTTTATGTTGTGATCTGGCGCTATATCAATAAAAGTGAATTGAATTGAATTGGGATTGGAACCTGCGTCCTTCGTGCTGTGAGGCAAGGGAAGAGTTCCTAATTCCTGATTTAGACAAAACGTCCACGGTTTCATTCGATCCACACTAGATGAGCTCTTTCAGCAACACGCCCAACTAAATGTGTGTTGCTGCTTTATTACGATGTTTTTCAGCAGGCACCGTCAACCCTCAACGGTTAACGGGTGAGAAGAGGCCAGAATAATTGCCCACTGAACAAACGTCAATTGAAGAGCAAAGTCTCTTTGAAGTACCACCTAAAGACGCACTATTTAAATATGCGAGTCGGGAATGAAAAGACCGAATGTAAAAACTTTTCTTAAACATTTCTGATGTAGAATGTCTTCGTGCCTATAGATGATCATTAAGTGAGTTGTGATTCTATGTATCGTGTGTGTTCTGTTTCGTGTCGTCTTTCTGCGCGGACCCCGGGAAGACGAGCTCGTCCCTTTGGTTCCTCCGACCACGCCGAAGCAGGATGCCGCTAAACGACGGCTAAAGTCCAGAAGCCGTTCTCTCACTTGTCCTCCTGCTGGTTGTCCTCGCCCTCGCTGAGCTCGTCGTCGTCCACCAAGTGTCCGAACGGCTCCGAGGAGATGGACACCATGTTGGAGAGGATGAGGCGGCTGTCGCTGCTGGCCGTCAACACCAGCTGGTCGTGGCTGTGGTTGTAGCGGACGCTCCAGACCCTGCAGCGAAGACGACGGGCATGTCAACGGAAGCTCGGGCTGCCAGAATCCGTACTTGGCTTACGGATAACAAACGGTCACTACACCTTGGTAAAACCGAATCTATTCTTTTTGGGTCAAGACACTCTCTACGTGAGATAAATGTTGATGATTTCAAGGTCACAGTCGATAATACAGTAATCTCCAGCAAAGAAGAGATTACCTATTTGGGCTGTGTTCTTGACAAATACCTGTCTGGTGATAGTATGGCAACTAAGGTGATCAAAAAAGTCAATCAGAGAACAAGATTTTTGGGCAGAATGTCTGCTTTTGTCAACAAAAGTGCTCTCCGGACGCTTGCTGCAGCCCTCGTTCAGCCCCTCTTTGACTATGCTAGCACCTCCTGGTATTCAAACATCAAAATGTCCCTGAAAACCAGGCTCCAAACCTCCCAAAACAAACTGATTCGGCTACTCCTCAATCTGGGGCCCATGACCCACCTTCTTCCTGGACATTTTGCTAGCCTAAAATGGCTCAGGGTAGAAGACAGGGTTAAACAACTCAAAATGGGATTGGCATTTAAAATAGTCAATGCAGCTCTGCCCTCAGTCCCCTCAATCCCTGCATACCTGAATACACACCTCCACAGCCACAACACTAGAGGGAGCTCAAACAACAACCTGATTACCCCCTCCTACAGGACTAACACGGGTAAATCATCTTTTTACAATACTGCCCCCTAAGGGTGGAACTGTTTGACTCCTGCCCTCAAAACATGCACCTCTTTGGCCTCCTTCAAAATGGCCCTAAAAATACACCTTTCAGGGGGACAGAAACGGAGATAGTCATCACGACTCACTCCGGGTCAAACCCCCCCTCCTTTTTTTGTCCACCTACGTTGTACATATTAATTGCTTTAGTAATTTATTGTAATTTATGTAAGTTATTCATTGTCATTTTGCATCAGTGGTGTAATTTATTTTAGATTAATTGTTAGTTTGCACTGGCGGTGTAAAATCATTTTATTTTTGTTTTTCTAATGTTACGTTGAATCAATTGAGTAATTTAATATTAGTTTTATTTGTATTTGTATTGTTAATTGTGGATGATTTATGTACGAAGGACTTTCAACGGAAACAAGACCGCAAGGGCTTTTTAGAAATGCTCCTCTTAGACAGGATGTTTGACGTTATTTGTACTGTAATACATGCTACTGTGTGACTGTACTTGTACTGTAATACATGCTACTGTGTGACTGTACTTGTACTCTAACATTCTATCTAATAAATATATTCATCATCATCATCATCATCACCAACATTGAAAACCCCATTTCTTCATCTTCCCCATTTAGCTTTGTTCTTCTTTCTTTGTTGTTTCTGATTCATAAAAGAGGTGAACATCAAAGCCAACTTTGAGTTCACATTGTAAACCCAAAGATCAATTCATTTTTAACATCAAAGCAATGACGGTGAGAAATTCTATATATACACATCTGATCCGAGAGACCAAGGTGTAGTTTCCAATATGACGACTCACGGAGATTTATATGTACAGTTTCAGAAAGAGATGATGGATAAATATTTCCATACCCCAGAAATGGCAGATCGACATGTAAGGGCCTTTGTGAGGGCACATCCCATGCCCGACACTGAACAGAATGTTCCAAAGCAAATTCTGACACCTGAGGAAGTCCGGCATCATGATGCTAAAACCTTCAAGAAATTATTGGAAGATCCAGAATATCGACCGATTAACGCTACGCTGTTGGCGTATCATGTTGAAATGGAGAACAGGAAGCAAAGCAACAGCGTTACAAAGGAGTCCAGGACTTAAAGTGAATTCAATTCATAAGCTCGTCTAAGCTCGTCACCGATAGACGGAGCTTATGAACTGAACTGAACGGCCCGTGAGCTCACATTGAATTTTAATTCAGTGAGTTCAAATTCTGCAGAGTAAGATGAGCTGGCAACTCATCGCCACCTACATGTAGACGATTGGATAGTTTATATGAGAAAACAGTGCCCACCAACTAAATGCACAGTTAATGACAGCTAAAGCACGTAAAATTATTTCGGCAATCACAATCTAAAGCAGAAAAAATATCAAGTGGAGGAGTTCATGTATCCCGGGCTCTTGTTCACGAGTGAGGGAAGGATGGAGCGGGAGATCGACAGACGGATCGGTGCACAGATCCGTCATGGTAAAGAGAGCTCTCGGTTACCGGTCGATCTCCGTTCTCCGACCCTCACCTATGGTCACGAGCTTTGGGTAGTGACCGAAAGAACGAGATCCCGGGTACAAGCGGCTGAAATGAGCTTCCTCCGTAGGGGGGCTGGGCTCTCCCTTAGAGATAGGGTGAGAAGCTCAGCCATCCGAGAGGAGCTCGGAGTAGAGCCGCTGCTCCTCTGCGTACATAAAAAATTGACAATTGACAATACAAATAAAACTAATATTAAATTACTCAATGCTTGTATGTATTATATCAATTATTAATATGGTTTGTAGATGTAGAACCAGTATGCGAGAACAATAATAATTCGCTGTGAGCGGAACCATTTGTGAATGAATGCATCAGTCAAGACAGAAATCTTTGGTGCACATGTGCTGCATTCAAGTTTGGTGGTAATTTAAACTTCTGCGATGAATCGCTGTTGGACTGTCTGCGTTCTGCTTGCCACTCCATGTTGTTTTCTTAAATGAAGTCCGACCATTGAACGCATCACAAATGTTGCGTTTGAGTTTTAGCTCGTGTTTTAGCTCCGGCAGCCGTGAGTTTATAAATGACTGTAGCTTTGAATAGTTTAGAGTCAGTTACATCAATGAATCAATGAGTCAAAGATAATTAATTATCTTTTATTGTTAGAGTTGCATTTGATTATAAATAAACATTAAAAACTTTATTAATTGCATTATAAAAAATACATTTTTAATCTTACTTTTAAAACAGATTCAGTCAGAACGCAATAAAAGAATAAAATCCTGTTGAATCATAAATATTTTTACAATACTGCCCCCTAAGGGTGGAACGGTTTGACTCCTGCCCTCAAAACATGCACCTCTTTGGCCTCCTTCAAAACGGCCCTAAAAATACACCTTTCAGGGGGACAGAAACGGAGATAGTCATCACGACTCTCTCCGGATCAACCCCCCCCCTCCTTTTTTTGTCCACCTACGTTGCACATATGAAGTGTCTTTTAATTTATTGTTATTTTGCATCAATTGAGTTATTGAATATTGGTTTTATTTTTATTTGTATTGTTAAATGTCGATGATTTATGTACGAAGGACTTTCAACGGAAACAAGCCCGCAAGGGCTTTTTAGAATTGCTCCTCTTAGACAGGATGTTTGACTTTATTTGTACTGTAATACATGCTACTGTGTGACTGTATTTGTACTGTAATACATGCTACTGTGTGACTGTACTTGTACTGTAATACATACTACTGTGTGACTGTACTTGTACTGTAATACATGCTACTGTGTGACTGTATTTGTACTGTAATACATGCTACTGTGTGACTGTACTTGTACTGTAATACATGCTACTGTGTGACTGTACTTGTACTCTAACATTCTATCTAATAAATATATTCATCATCATCATCATCATCATCATCAACAGGCCGCCATCTTTGCCCCCCCCAATCCAACAGCCTGACCCCGTGGCTTTCACAAGCCACGCCCCTGAAGGTTCTCGCTAGGAGGGCTCGGAGACCAGGCTCTCTTAGCCCCGCCCCCTTACATCAGCCACGCCGCTCCCCACGCTCTCCTAATCCGTTTCTCTACTCAAAAAAATAGTCCCCGGTACCCCCAGCAGCCCCGAGGCCACATCCTGAAAACAGAGCGTGCACACCAACACGCACACACCCTGGGAATCAGCCACACATGCATGAGTGGGGCAGGAAGACGCACACACATTTCAGCCACACCCAGAGACGGAAAGGCACGCTTATCTCTCATCAGCAGAGATCCCATCTGGAGCTCAATCGTCATGGATACGCTCGCCAAGTCTGTCTGTCTTTTGGCGATAATGCTGCACGTGCGTGTGGAGGCACGTGTGTCTGCTTTTATCAGGTGAGGACTGCTGTGCTGCAGCACTCATCACCTATTCAGCTCACACACGCTAGTGCACGCACACACACACACACACGCCACACACACCTACACACGCACAGACACACACACACACACGCACACACACAGACACACACACCTACACACGCACACACACACGCCACACACACCTACACACGCACAGACACACACACACACACACACCTACACACACACACACACACACACACACAGACACACACACACACACGCACACACACAGACACACACACGCACACACACACGCCACACACACCTACACACACACCTACACACGCACAGACACACACACACACACGCACACACACAGACACACACACCTACACACGCACACACACGCCACACACACCTACACACGCACAGACACACACACACACACGCACACACACAGACACACACACCTACACACGCACACACACGCCACACACACCTACACACGCACAGACACACACACACACACGCACACACACACACACGCCACACACACCTACACACGCACAGACACACACACACAGACACACACACACACACACATACACACACACAGACACACACACACACACACACACAGACACACACACAGACACACACACACCTACACACACACACAGACACACACACACACACACAGACACACACACACACACACACACACAGACACACACACAGACACACACACAGACACACACACAGACACAGACACACACACAGACACACACACACACACACACAGACACACACAGACACACACACACCTACACACACACACACACACACAGACACACACACACCTACACACACACAGACACACACAGACACACACACACCTACACACGCACAGACACACACACACACACAGACACACACACACCTACACACCTACACACACACACAGACACACACACACACACACAGACACACACACAGACAGACACACACACACACACAGACACAGACACACGCACACACACACCTACACACACGCACAGACACACACACCTACACACACACACCACGCTCAGCTCGCCACAGCGCCTGAGGCTTCACAGAAGACAACCTTGAGCAGGACTCGGCAGCCCCCCCCCCCCCCCTATTTAATTAGTAATCAGTAAACGAGTTCCTTCCACTGCAGCAGTGATTTGGGCTTTTCATTAGTGAGGAAATAAAGCCATTAATAAAACGGGAAACCGATCAACGGTGGAGCGAACGAGTCATCACCGCGTTTATCGTTACTGGGAGGGACTTTCACACTTAAATGCCCTTAAAAGGACTTTTGCATTCATGCAAATAGAAAATAAGTAATTAGGCACTCAAGTTATAACATTTAATGAATTGATTAATAAGCCTTTCAACGATTTGGGAAGTCTTTCTCAGGAATTCCATTTCCCAATGAAACGGGGGGGTGGCTGGGATTCTGTAACACCATCGGGGAGCCAAAGGGGGGGGGGGTGGGGGGGGGGGTGGCTGGGATTCTGTAACACCATCGGGGAGCCAAAGGGGGGGGGGGGCTGGGATTCTGTAACACCATTAACACCGTCGGGGAGCCGAGGGGGGGCGCTGGGATTCTGTAAAACCTCGGGGGGAGCCAGGGGGGGGGGGGGCTGGGATTCTGTAACACCGATATTACAGTTGGGCGTGTCCCTGTAAAATACGTACTATTGACAAAAAGTTGATTCTCTGGTAGATAAAAGACCCTGAAAACCCAACAGCTGCCTGTTTACTGAAAGTCAGACTTGTCCCGAGTCTCCAGCCGCACCAACACTTCGCTTCCTACCCCTGGTCCTACCCCTGGGGGTATTTAGCACGCCACGTGTTCCAGGCTGTCCCTGCTACAATGAAAGGGAGCCGCTCCGTCACGCTGGGGATCGGCCAGAGACGCCGTCGCTACGTTTGGCTACAGTTAAGGTTTATTTTAAGGCTGCGATTTCTGCTGACAACAAAAACACTGAAGGTTCACAGACTTTTGTAGTTTATGACTATCTGGACATAATATTTAGAAATACAAGCATTCTAGTGCCACTTGTGTGCCGAGCTGACCGGCCTAGCCAAACTGCAGCTCACGATGCAAGGACGGAGACTTGGTTAAAAGATGGGTGCCGACATCCTGAGCGCGGCGGCTAGAACAACAAGCTCACGTGATACACAGGAGATAGACAGAAAATGTAAACGCGTCTATTGGACTCAGGAGTTCAAATTTCAAACACCGTTCTCTGGGCTGGAGCAAAAGGGTCATCCACAGTTAGCAGTGCTACGCTAACAAACCAGCAGCTGGGACCTCAGCGCCGTAGGGTTGGTAAGCTGCACATCGCCGAAGGCTCCATTAATGCTGAACGGCAGGTGCAGGTACAGGAATGGTACATACAGGTACAGGAGGGGTGCATACAGGTACAGGAATGGTACATACAGGTACAGGGGAGGTGCATACAGGTACAGGAAGTACTGCCATAGGTGTTTCGTCAACGACATCCCTTCTTAATCGAAAAAGACAACATTCTGCTGCCTTCCAAGAGCATGGCCTCAGACTCAAAGGTTCCAGGAACCGGTCTGTCTACAATGCAGACCTGCCCCCCCACTGACAATATTTAGTGCACTTCAAGGAAGAACGGTATAGAAGCCCACTTTAAATCTTGAACAGCTACCCTTTCTGGTAGGAGACACTTCTTCTTAGGTTAAAGAGGTTTTGTAGGAACATGTTAGCACACACTGCTAGCTGCCAGGAAGATCACTTATGTCGGCCACCAGAAATACTAAAATACCAAATACTACCCCCCCCCCCCCCAACCAATCCACCCACCAGTGCGAGTGCTCCTCCAGGGTCTTGATGGGCTCCTGAACGTTGCGAACGTCCCAGAACTTGACTTTGCAGTCGTCTCCACAGCTGGCCAGATAGTACTGGCGGTTGGGGTTGAAGTCGAGGTCACGGACCAGCTGACCGTGGGCGCTCTCGATGCAGTAGATCTGGCTGTAGAGGGGAGGTAGATGCGGGGGGGGTTAGCAGAGGAGTGGAAGAAGAGTAGACAGAAAAAAGGAAGAGAAACGCTAAGAAGGCATGGCACATGTAGCCTGGCACATTCCCAGGCTACATCACGGCGTTCTCGGTGTCGGGTCTGCCAGCGAAGGCCGAGCTCATTACAGGTGCTGACAGCAGTGCAGGTAGATCACCAAGGTATGGCCGTGACTTCCCGCTCGACAGAGGAAGAGAGACGCTCCGAGTCTCTAAACATCTCGCCACCATGTCCTTTCATCGGCTCCACATCGTCTCCTTTCCTTCAGAGTCCACTGATACAGTGGAACCTCGGTTCTCCAACAGAATTCGTTCTGTAACGGTGTTTGAAAACCGAAGCCACATTAAACGAGCCGAGCGGAGGACACCGCACCGACAAAAGACATTGTGATTGAGAAGTTGTCCCCAGGAAGCCAACGTGCTCCAGCTCAGACAGCAAAAGGTCACTGGCAGAACTCAAGGTCAACAGACGTGCTCGTCAGACACGATGGAGCCTAGTGGAGACACAACAGAACAACAAGCTGCGACACCAACCCCATTATAAAGCCTTGGAACGCACTGGCGTGGCGATCAAGAACCTTCTCGGGGGTGGGGGGGGGGGGGGGGGCTCCCGAGAGATGCCTATAAATTCAGAATTGAATGTTGTCTTAAAAGCCCCCACTGCAGTGTCACAGGACGGAAGCCTGCTTGAACACTGTGGAAATGAATTTGCTTTAAAGCTCTGCATCCACTGCAAATCAAACAAGCTAGCGCTGTGTGGGAGAGGATCCACTTTTTAGGAAGATAACAGATAAAGAACTGCTTTACCGTTCTGCTCCACCCTACTGAGACGATAAAGGCTGCTTCTGGTAGCAGGACAGCGCTGGGACTATTCTGCTTCTGGTAGCAGGACGGCGCTGGGACTATTCTGCTTCTGGTAGCAGGACAGTGCTGGGACTATTCTGCTTCTGGTAGCAGGACGGCACTGGAACTATTCTGCTTCTGGTAGCAGGGGGTGCTGGGACTATTCTGCTTCTGGTAGCAGGACGGCGCTGGGACTATTCTGCTTCTGGTAGCAGGACGGCGCTGGGACTATTCTGCTTCTGGTAGCAGGACAGTGCTGGGACTATTCGCTTCTGGTAGCAGGACAGTGCTGGGACTATTCTGCTTCTGGTAGCAGGACGGCACTGGAACTATTCTGCTTCTGGTAGCAGGGGGTGCTGGGACTATTCTGCTTCTGGTAGCAGGACGGCGCTGGGACTATTCTGCTTCTGGTAGCAGGACGGCGCTGGGACTATTCTGCTTCTGGTAGCAGGACGGCACTGGAACTATTCTGCTTCTGGTAGCAGGGGGTGCTGGGACTATTCTGCTTCTGGTAGCAGGGGGCGCTGGAACTATTCTGCTTCTGCATGGTAGCAGGACGGCGCTGGGACTATTCTGCTTCTGCATGGTAGCAGGACGGCGCTGGGACTATTCTGCTTCTGGTAGCAGGGGGCGCTGGGACTATTCCGCTTCTGGTAGCAGGGGGCGCTGGGACTATTCTGCTTCTGGTAGCAGGGGGCGCTGGAACTATTCTGCTTCTGCATGGTAGCAGGACGGCGCTGGGACTATTCTGCTTCTGGGAGCAGGAGGGCGCTGTAACTATTCTGCTTCTGCATGGTAGCAGGACAGCGCTGGGAATATTCTGCTTCTGCATGGTAGCAGGACGGCACTGGGACTATTCTGCTTCTGGTAGCAGGGGGCGCTGGGACTATTCTGCTTCTGGTAGCAGGGGGCGCTGGAACTATTCTGCTTCTGGTAGCAGGATGGCACTGGGACTATTCTGCTTCTGGTAGCAGGGGGCGCTGGGACTATTCTGCTTCTGGTAGCAGGACAGCGCTGGGACTATTCTGCTCCTGGTAGCAGGACGACGCTGGGACTATTCTGCTTCTGGTAGCAGGACAGCGCTGGGACTATTCTGCTTCTGGTAGCAGGGGGCGCTGGGACTATTCTGCTTCTGGTAGCAGGACGGCGCTGGGACTATTCTGCTTCTGGTAGCAGGACGACACTGGGACTATTCTGCTTCTGCATGGTAGCAGGATGGCGCTGGGACTATTCTGCTTCTGCATGGTAGCAGGATGGCGCTGGGACTATTCTGCTTCTGCATGGTAGCAGGATGGCGCTGGGACTATTCTGCTTCTGGTAGCAGGACGGCGCTGGGACTATTCTGCTTCTGGTATCAGGATGGCGCTGGGACTATTCTGCTTCTGGTAGCAGGACGGCGCTGGGACTATTCTGCTTCTGGTAGCAGGGGGCGCTGGAACTATTCTGCTTCTGGTAGTAGGGGGCGCTGGGACTATTCTGCTTCTGGTAGCAGGGGGCGCTGGGACTATTCTGCTTCTGGTAGCAGGGGGCGCTGGGACTATTCTGCTTCTGGTAGCAGGGGGCGCTGGAACTATTCTGCTTCTGCATGGTAGCAGGACGGCGCTGGGACTATTCTGCTTCTGGTAGCAGGACGGCACTGGAACTATTCTGCTTCTGTTAGTAGGGGGCGCTGGGACTATTCTGCTTCTGGTAGCAGGGGGGCGCTGGGACTATTCTGCTTCTGGTAGCAGGGGGCGCTGGGACTATTCTGCTTCTGGTAGCAGGGGGCCCTGGAACTATTCTGCTTCTGCATGGTAGCAGGACGGCGCTGGGACTATTCTGCTTCTGGTAGCAGGGGGCGCTGGGACTATTCTGCTTCTGGTAGCAGAGGGCGCTGGAACTATTCTGCTTCTGGTAGCAGGATGGCACTGGGACTATTCTGCTTCTGGTAGCAGGGGGCGCTGGAACTATTCTGCTTCTGGTAGCAGGATGGCACTGGGACTATTCTGCTTCTGGTAGCAGGAGGGCGCTGGGACTATTCTGCTTCTGGTAGCAGGGGGCGCTGGGACTATTCTGCTTCTGGTAGCAGGATGGCAATGGGACTATTCTGCTTCTGGTAGCAGGGGGCGCTGGGACTATTCTGCTTCTGGTAGCAGGACGGCGCTGGGACTATTCTGCTTCTGGTAGCAGGACAGGGCCGGGACTATTCTGCTTCTGGTAGCAGGACGACATTGGGACTATTCTGCTTCTGGTAGCAGGGCGGCGCCGGGACTATTCTGCTTCTGATAGCAGGACGGCGCCGGGACTATTCTGCTTCTGGTTAGCAGGACGGGGCCGGGACTATTCTGCTTCTGGTAGCAGGACGGCGTCGGGAATATTCTGCTTCTGGTAGCAGGACGGCGCTGGGACTATTCCGCTTCTGCATGGTAGCAGGGGGCGCTGGGACTATTCTGCTTCTGCATGGTAGCAGGATGGCGCTGGGACTATTCTGCTTCTGGTAGCAGGGGGCGCCGGGACTATTCCGCTTCTGGTAGCAGGGGGCACTGGGACTATTCTGCTTCTGGTAGCAGGGGGCGCTGGAACTATTCTGCTTCTGCATGGTAGCAGGACGGCGCTGGGAATATTCTGCTTCTGGTAGCAGGACGGCACTGGGACTATTCTGCTTCTGGTAGTAGGGGGCGCTGGGACTATTCTGCTTCTGGTAGCAGGGGGCGCTGGGAAAATTCTGCTTCTGGCAGAAGGGGGCGCTGGGACTATTCTGCTTCTGGTAGCAGGGGGCGCCAGAACTATTCTGCTTCTGCATGGTAGCAGGACGGCGCTGGGACTATTCTGCTTCTGGTAGCAGGACGGCACTGGAACTATTCTGCTTCTGGTAGCAGGGGGTGCTGGGACTATTCTGCTTCTGGTAGCAGGGGGCGCTGGAACTATTCTGCTTCTGCATGGTAGCAGGACGGCGCTGGGACTATTCTGCTTCTGCATGGTAGCAGGGGGCGCTGGGACTATTCTGCTTCTGCATGGTAGCAGGACGGCGCTGGGACTATTCTGCTTCTGGTAGCGGGAGGGCGCTGGGACTATTCTGCTTCTGGTAGCAGGACGGCGCTGGGACTATTCTGCTTCTGGTAGCAGGATGGCGCTGGGACTATTCTGCTTCTGGTAGCAGGAGGGCGCTGGGACTATTCTGCTTCTGGTAGCGGGAGGGCGCTGGGACTATTCTGCTTCTGGCAGCGGGAGGGCGCTGGGACTATTCTGCTTCTGGTAGCAGGACGGCGCTGGGACTATTCTGCTTCTGGTAGCAGGGGGTGCTGGGACTATTCTGCTTCTGGTAGCAGGAGGGCGCTGGGACTATTCTGCTTCTGGTAGCAGGACGGCGCTGGGACTATTCTGCTTCTGGTAGCAGGACGGCGCTGGGACTATTCTGCTTCTGGTAGCGGGAGGGCGCTGGGACTATTCTGCTTCTGGTAGCAGGACGGCGCTGGGACTATTCTGCTTCTGGTAGCAGGACAGGGCCGGGACTATTCTGCTTCTGGTAGCAGGACAGCGCTGGGACTATTCTGCTCCTGGTAGCAGGACGACGCTGGGACTATTCTGCTTCTGGTAGCAGGGGGCGCTGGAACTATTCTGCTTCTGGTAGCAGGATGGCACTGGGACTATTCTGCTTCTGGTAGCAGGAGGGCGCTGGGACTATTCTGCTTCTGGTAGCAGGGGGCGCTGGGACTATTCTGCTTCTGGTAGCAGGATGGCAAATGGGACTATTCTGCTTCTGGTAGCAGGGGGCGCTGGGACTATTCTGCTTCTGGTAGCAGGACGGCGCTGGGACTATTCTGCTTCTGGTAGCAGGACAGGGCCGGGACTATTCTGCTTCTGGTAGCAGGACGACATTGGGACTATTCTGCTTCTGGTAGCAGGGCGGCGCCGGGACTATTCTGCTTCTGATAGCAGGACGGCGCCGGGACTATTCTGCTTCTGGTAGCAGGACGGGGCCGGGACTATTCTGCTTCTGGTAGCAGGACGGCGTCGGGAATATTCTGCTTCTGGTAGCAGGACGGCGCTGGGACTATTCCGCTTCTGCATGGTAGCAGGGGGCGCTGGGACTATTCTGCTTCTGCATGGTAGCAGGATGGCGCTGGGACTATTCTGCTTCTGGTTGCAGGGGGCGCCGGGACTATTCCGCTTCTGGTAGCAGGGGGCACTGGGACTATTCTGCTTCTGGTAGCAGGGGGCGCTGGAACTATTCTGCTTCTGCATGGTAGCAGGACGGCGCTGGGAATATTCTGCTTCTGGTAGCAGGACGGCACTGGGACTATTCTGCTTCTGGTAGTAGGGGGCGCTGGGACTATTCTGCTTCTGGTAGCAGGGGGCGCTGGGAAAATTCTGCTTCTGGCAGAAGGGGGCGCTGGGACTATTCTGCTTCTGGTAGCAGGGGGCGCCAGAACTATTCTGCTTCTGCATGGTAGCAGGACGGCGCTGGGACTATTCTGCTTCTGGTAGCAGGACGGCACTGGAACTATTCTGCTTCTGGTAGCAGGGGTGCTGGGACTATTCTGCTTCTGGTAGCAGGGGGCGCTGGAACTATTCTGCTTCTGCATGGTAGCAGGACGGCGCTGGGACTATTCTGCTTCTGCATGGTAGCAGGGGGCGCTGGGACTATTCTGCTTCTGCATGGTAGCAGGA
This sequence comes from Brachionichthys hirsutus, assembly GCF_040956055.1. Classification (NCBI taxonomy): domain Eukaryota; kingdom Metazoa; phylum Chordata; class Actinopteri; order Lophiiformes; family Brachionichthyidae; genus Brachionichthys; species Brachionichthys hirsutus. The sequence goes on along the minus strand of NC_090914.1, from coordinate 11,760,295 downwards.
CGGCGCTGGGACTATTCTGCTTCTGGAAGCAGGACGGCGCTGGGACTATTCTGCTTCTGGTAGCGGGAGGGCGCTGGGACTATTCTGCTTCTGGTAGCAGGACGGCGCTGGGACTATTCTGCTTCTGGTAGCAGGACGGCGCTGGGACTATTCTGCTTCTGGTAGCAGGAGGGCGCTGGGACTATTCTGCTTCTGGTAGCGGGAGGGCGCTGGGACTATTCTGCTTCTGGCAGCGGGAGGGCGCTGGGACTATTCTGCTTCTGGTAGCAGGACGGCGCTGGGACTATTCTGCTTCTGGTAGCAGGGGGTGCTGGGACTATTCTGCTTCTGGTAGCAGGAGGGCGCTGGGACTATTCTGCTTCTGGTAGCAGGACGGCGCTGGGACTATTCTGCTTCTGGTAGCAGGACGGCGCTGGGACTATTCTGCTTCTGGTAGCGGGAGGGCGCTGGGACTATTCTGCTTCTGGTAGCAGGACGGCGCTGGGACTATTCTGCTTCTGGTAGCAGGACAGGGCCGGGACTATTCTGCTTCTGGTAGCAGGACGACATTGGGACTATTCTGCTTCTGGTAGCAGGGCGGCGCCGGGACTATTCTGCTTCTGATAGCAGGACGGCGCCGGGACTATTCTGCTTCTGGTAGCAGGACGGGGCCGGGACTATTCTGCTTCTGGTAGCAGGACGGCGTCGGGAATATTCTGCTTCTGGTAGCAGGACGGCGCTGGGACTATTCCGCTTCTGCATGGTAGCAGGGGGCGCTGGGACTATTCTGCTTCTGCATGGTAGCAGGATGGCGCTGGGACTATTCTGCTTCTGGTAGCAGGGGGCGCCGGGACTATTCCGCTTCTGGTAGCAGGGGGCACTGGGACTATTCTGCTTCTGGTAGCAGGGGGCGCTGGAACTATTCTGCTTCTGCATGGTAGCAGGACGGCGCTGGGAATATTCTGCTTCTGGTAGCAGGGGGGCGCTGGGAAAATTCTGCTTCTGGCAGAAGGGGGCGCTGGGACTATTCTGCTTCTGGTAGCAGGGGGCGCCAGAACTATTCTGCTTCTGCATGGTAGCAGGACGGCGCTGGGACTATTCTGCTTCTGGTAGCAGGACGGCACTGGAACTATTCTGCTTCTGGTAGCAGGGGGTGCTGGGACTATTCTGCTTCTGGTAGCAGGGGGCGCTGGAACTATTCTGCTTCTGCATGGTAGCAGGACGGCGCTGGGACTATTCTGCTTCTGCATGGTAGCAGGGGGCGCTGGGACTATTCTGCTTCTGCATGGTAGCAGGACGGCGCTGGGACTATTCTTCTGGTAGCAGGGGGCGCTGGGACTATTCCGCTTCTGGTAGCAGGGGGCGCTGGGACTATTCTGCTTCTGGTAGCAGGACGGCGCTGGGACTATTCTGCTTCTGGTAGCGGGAGGGCGCTGGGACTATTCTGCTTCTGGTAGCAGGACGGCGCTGGGACTATTCTGCTTCTGGTAGCAGGACGGCGCTGGGACTATTCTGCTTCTGGTAGCAGGACGGCGCTGGGACTATTCTGCTTCTGGTAGCAGGAGGGCGCTGGGACTATTCTGCTTCTGGTAGCGGGAGGGCGCTGGGACTATTCTGCTTCTGGCAGCGGGAGGGCGCTGGGACTATTCTGCTTCTGGTAGCAGGACGGCGCTGGGACTATTCTGCTTCTGGTAGCAGGGGGGTGCTGGGACTATTCTGCTTCTGGTAGCAGGAGGGCGCTGGGACTATTCTGCTTCTGGTAGCAGGACGGCGCTGGGACTATTCTGCTTCTGGTAGCAGGACGGCGCTGGGACTATTCTGCTTCTGGTAGCGGGAGGGCGCTGGGACTATTCTGCTTCTGGTAGCGGGAGGGCGCTGGGACTATTCTGCTTCTGGCAGCGGGAGGGCGCTGGGACTATTCTGCTTCTGGTAGCAGGACGGCGCTGGGACTATTCTGCTTTTGGTAGCAGGGGGCGCTGGGACTATTCTGCTTCTGGTAGCGGGATGGCGCTGGGACTATTCTGCTTCTGGTAGCGGGATGGCGCTGGGACTATTCTGCTTCTGGTAGCGGGATGGCGCTGGGACTATTCTGCTTCTGGTAGCGGGATGGCGCTGGGACTATTCTGCTTCTGGTAGCGGGAGGGCACTGGGACTATTCTGCTTCTGGTAGCGGGAGGGCGCTGGGACTATTCTGCTTCTGGTAGCGGGAGGGCGCTGGGACTATTCTGCTTCTGGCAGCGGGAGGGCGCTGGGACTATTCTGCTTCTGGTAGCAGGACGGCGCTGGGACTATTCTGCTTCTGGTAGCAGGGGGCGCTGGGACTATTCTGTTTCTGGTAGCAGGGGGTGCTGGGACTATTCTGCTTCTGGTAGCAGGGGGTGCTGGGACTATTCTGCTTCTGGTAGCAGGAGGGCGCTGGGACTATTCTGCTTCTGGTAGCAGGACGGCGCTGGGACTATTCTGCTTCTGGTAGCGGGACGGCGCTGGGACTATTCTGCTTCTGGTAGCGGGAGGGCGCTGGGACTATTCTGCTTCTGGTAGCGGGAGGGCGCTGGGACTATTCTGCTTCTGGCAGCGGGAGGGCGCTGGGACTATTCTGCTTCTGGTAGCAGGACGGCGCTGGGACTATTCTGCTTCTGGTAGCAGGGGGTGCTGGGACTATTCTGCTTCTGGTAGCAGGAGGGCGCTGGGACTATTCTGCTTCTGGTAGCAGGACGGCGCTGGGACTATTCTGCTTCTGGTAGCGGGATGGCGCTGGGACTATTCTGCTTCTGGTAGCAGGACGGCGCTGGGACTATTCTGCTTCTGGTAGCAGGGGGCGCTGGGACTATTCTGTTTCTGGTAGCAGGGGGTGCTGGGACTATTCTGCTTCTGGTAGCAGGGGGTGCTGGGACTATTCTGCTTCTGGTAGCAGGAGGGCGCTGGGACTATTCTGCTTCTGGTAGCAGGACGGCGCTGGGACTATTCTGCTTCTGGTAGCGGGACGGCGCTGGGACTATTCTGCTTCTGGTAGCGGGAGGGCGCTGGGACTATTCTGCTTCTGGTAGCGGGAGGGCGCTGGGACTATTCTGCTTCTGGCAGCGGGAGGGCGCTGGGACTATTCTGCTTCTGGTAGCAGGACGGCGCTGGGACTATTCTGCTTCTGGTAGCAGGGGGTGCTGGGACTATTCTGCTTCTGGTAGCAGGAGGGCGCTGGGACTATTCTGCTTCTGGTAGCAGGACGGCACTGGGACTATTCTGCTTCTGGTAGCAGGACGGCGCTGGGACTATTCTGCTTCTGGTAGCGGGAGGGCGCTGGGACTATTCTGCTTCTGGTAGCGGAAGGGCGCTGGGACTATTCTGCTTCTGGCAGCGGGAGGGCGCTGGGACTATTCTGCTTCTGGTAGCAGGACGGCGCTGGGACTATTCTGCTTTTGGTAGAAGGGGGCGCTGGGACTATTCTGCTTCTGGTAGCGGGATGGCGCTGGGACTATTCTGCTTCTGGTAGCGGGAGGGCACTGGGACTATTCTGCTTCTGGTAGCGGGAGGGCGCTGGGACTATTCTGCTTCTGGTAGCGGGAGGGCGCTGGGACTATTCTGCTTCTGGCAGCGGGAGGGCGCTGGGACTATTCTGTTTCTGGTAGCAGGGGGTGCTGGGACTATTCTGCTTCTGGTAGCAGGGGGTGCTGGGACTATTCTGCTTCTGGTAGCAGGAGGGCGCTGGGACTATTCTGCTTCTGGTAGCAGGACGGCGCTGGGACTATTCTGCTTCTGGTAGCAGGACGGCGCTGGGACTATTCTGCTTCTGGTAGCGGGAGGGCGCTGGGACTATTCTGCTTCTGGCAGCGGGAGGGCGCTGGGACTATTCTGCTTCTGGTAGCAGGACGGCGCTGGGACTATTCTGCTTCTGGTAGCGGGATGGCGCTGGGACTATTCTGCTTCTGGTAGCGGGAGGGCGCTGGGACTATTCTGCTTCTGGTAGCGGGAGGGCGCTGGGACTATTCTGCTTCTGGTAGCGGGAGGGCGCTGGGACTATTCTGCTTCTGGTAGCGGGACAGCGCTGGGACTCTTCTGCTTCTGGTAGCGGGAGGGCGCTGGGACTATTCTGCTTCTGGTAGCAGGACGGCGCTGGGACTATTCTGCTTCTGGTAGCAGGAGGGCGCTGGGACTATTCTGCTTCTGATAGCAGGGGGCGCTGGACTATTCTGCTTCTGGTAGCAGGACGGCGCTGGGACTATTCTGCTTCTGGTAGCAGGACAGGGCCGGGACTATTCTGCTTCTGGTAGCAAGACGACATTGGGACTATTCTGCTTCTTGTAGCAGGACAGCGCTGAGACTATTCTGCTTCTGGTAGCAGGACGGCACTGGGACTATTCTGCTTCTGGTAGCAGGGCGGCGCCGGGACTATTCTGCTTCTGATAGCAGGACGGCGCCGGGACTATTCTGCTTCTGGTAGCGGGACGGGGCCGGGACTATTCTGCTTCTGGTAGCAGGACGGCGTCGGGAATATTCTGCTTCTGGTAGCAGGACGGCGCTGGGACTATTCCGCTTCTGCATGGTAGCAGGGGGCGCTGGGACTATTCTGCTTCTGCATGGTAGCAGGATGGCGCTGGGACTATTCTGCTTCTGGTAGCAGGGGGCGCCGGGACTATTCCGCTTCTGGTAGCAGGGGGCACTGGGACTATTCTGCTTCTGGTAGCAGGGGGCGCTGGAACTATTCTGCTTCTGCATGGTAGCAGGACGGCGCTGGGAATATTCTGCTTCTGGTAGCAGGACGGCACTGGGACTATTCTGCTTCTGGTAGTAGGGGGCGCTGGGACTATTCTGCTTCTGGTAGCAGGGGGCGCTGGGAAAATTCTGCTTCTGGCAGAAGGGGGCGCTGGGACTATTCTGCTTCTGGTAGCAGGGGGCGCCAGAACTATTCTGCTTCTGCATGGTAGCAGGACGGCGCTGGGACTATTCTGCTTCTGGTAGCAGGACGGCACTGGAACTATTCTGCTTCTGGTAGCAGGGGGTGCTGGGACTATTCTGCTTCTGTAGCAGGGGGCGCTGGAACTATTCTGCTTCTGCATGGTAGCAGGACGGCGCTGGGACTATTCTGCTTCTGCATGGTAGCAGGGGGCGCTGGGACTATTCTGCTTCTGCATGGTAGCAGGACGGCGCTGGGACTATTCTGCTTCTGGTAGCAGGGGGCGCTGGGACTATTCCGCTTCTGGTAGCAGGGGGCGCTGGGACTATTCTGCTTCTGGTAGCAGGACGGCGCTGGGACTATTCTGCTTCTGGTAGCGGGAGGGCGCTGGGACTATTCTGCTTCTGGTAGCAGGACGGCGCTGGGACTATTCTGCTTCTGGTAGCAGGACGGCGCTGGGACTATTCTGCTTCTGGTAGCAGGAGGGCGCTGGGACTATTCTGCTTCTGGTAGCAGGGGGTGCTGGGACTATTCTGCTTCTGGTAGCAGGGGGCGCTGGAACTATTCTGCTTCTGCATGGTAGCAGGACGGCGCTGGGGACTATTCTGCTTCTGCATGGTAGCAGGGGGCGCTGGGACTATTCTGCTTCTGCATGGTAGCAGGACGGCGCTGGGACTATTCTGCTTCTGGTAGCAGGACGGCGCTGGGACTATTCTGCTTCTGGTAGCGGGAGGGCGCTGGGACTATTCTGCTTCTGGTAGCAGGACGGCGCTGGGACTATTCTGCTTCTGGTAGCAGGACGGCGCTGGACTATTCTGCTTCTGGTAG
>NC_090914.1:11746526-11754500 GCF_040956055.1 Brachionichthys hirsutus | reverse complement strand
TATTCTGCTTCTGGTAGCAGGACGGCGCCGGGACTATTCTGCTTCTGGTAGCAGGGGGTGCTGGGACTATTCTGCTTCTGGTAGCAGGAGGGCGCTGGGACTATTCTGCTTCTGGTAGCAGGACGGCGCTGGGACTATTCTGCTTCTGGTAGCAGGACGGCGCTGGGACTATTCTGCTTCTGGTAGCGGGAGGGCGCTGGGACTATTCTGCTTCTGGTAGCGGGAGGGCGCTGGGACTATTCTGCTTCTGGCAGCGGGAGGGCGCTGGGACTATTCTGTTTCTGGTAGCAGGGGGTGCTGGGACTATTCTGCTTCTGGTAGCAGGGGGTGCTGGGACTATTCTGCTTCTGGTAGCAGGAGGGCGCTGGGACTATTCTGCTTCTGGTAGCAGGACGGCGCTGGGACTATTCTGCTTCTGGTAGCAGGACGGCGCTGGGACTATTCTGCTCCTGGTAGCGGAGGGCGCTGGGACTATTCTGCTTCTGGTAGCGGGAGGGCGCCGGGACTATTCTGCTTCTGGCAGCGGGAGGGCGCTGGGACTATTCTGCTTCTGGTAGCAGGACGGCGCTGGGACTATTCTGCTTCTGGTAGCAGGGGGCGCTGGGACTATTCTGCTTCTGGTAGCGGGATGGCGCTGGGACTATTCTGCTTCTGGTAGTGGGAGGGCACTGGGACTATTCTGCTTCTGGTAGCGGGAGGGCGCTGGGACTATTCTGCTTCTGGTAGCGGGAGGGCGCTGGGACTATTCTGCTTCTGGTAGCGGGACAGCGCTGGGACTATTCTGCTTCTGGTAGCGGGAGGGCGCTGGGACTATTCTGCTTCTGGTAGCAGGACGGCGCTGGGACTATTCTGCTTCTGGTAGCAGGACGGCGCTGGGACTATTCTGCTTCTGGTAGCAGGACGGCACTGGGACTATTCTGTGTGGACTTCCCATTGCTCTAATACCTGCAATCAGTCCAGCGGGCTCAAACATGCAGAAAGTGAGCCAACAGCCTCAGTAGGGGGGGGGGGGGCATTAATTATTGATTACAGCTCATAGGGTTCTAAACGCTGCATGCTGTTGTCACTGTTACAGAAGATCTCGTTGCTGCAGCGTTTGACTCCAGACGTTGGGACACTGACAGCTGTCTGTGTCTCCATCTCTCCCTGTTTCTGTCTCCTGTCTCTCTCTGTCTTCTCTCTGTGTCTCTCTGTGTCTCTGTCTCCTGTGTCTCTGTCTCCTGTGTCTCTGTCTCCTGTGTCTCTAGGACTAATCGAGATGCGTTGTATGAGCACATTATCGACAGCGCCCCCTCCCTCGCCTGTGGATGTCGCCGGGCTGCAGGGCGACCGGTGTTCAGGAACGGGACACACCCAACCGGGGCAGGAAATGGGGTCTCCTCCTCTGGTGTCCTGGAGCAACCCCCTCCCTGAACACACACACACACCACACACAAGCACACCTACACACACACACACACACAAGCCACACACACACCCTGCTGGCTTAGTCTGGGTGATAAATCGCTCTACTGAAGGGATCGACTGGAACACCACAGCTCGCTTACACACACACACGCACGCACGCGCGCGCACACAGACACACACACTCTCTGTTTCTATGACAACTGATGTGGGGAGGGAGAAAAGAAAAATCGAAAGAGGAGAGCAATCATTTCATCGCTGATCAAAATTAAAGCCGGGCTTTGAGATGAAGCTGGCAGAGGAAGAAAGAGGCAGGCAGGTGGGGGGGGGAGGAGGGGGAGTCTGCCCATGCCGAAAAGCAAGGCATTATTTCCTCCAGCAGCCTAAAGCAGATCACAGCTAAACGTAAAGTTTGTTCACTGCTCGTTTTATCTTCATGAACTTTAGCTTTAGCTCCTGACTCCATTCCAGATCTGAGCCAGATGAAACTCAGTGGTGAGGTAGAGCCCCCCCCCCCCCCCCCCCACACACACACACATGACTGTCAAACCCCATAAACATCGGTCAATAATCAACCGAGATGTTGAGGAACAAATGCTGAAGCTCCGTTGACTGTAATGTTAATGACAATTTAAAAGTGATCCAGAATCCAGAATCTGTTCTGGATCAGCACCAGCATCCTCTGTTCCTGGAAACATTCCCAACACTTCCTGAAACCTTGATCCAGCCTCGTTGGCGGGGGCAACAGGAACCAGGATGGGTGATCCCGACAGCGTCCCTCGCCCGTCGGATCCCGACAGCGTCCCTCGCCCGTCGGATCCCGACAGCGTCCCTCGCCCGTCGGATCCCGACAGCGTCCCTCGCCCGTCGGATCCCGACAGCGTCCCTCGTTCGTCGGATCCCAACAGCGTCCCTCGCCCGTCGGATCCCAACAGCGTCCCTCGCCCGTCGGATCCAAACAGCGTCCCTCGCTCGTCGGATCCCGACAGCGTCCCTCGCCCGTCGGATCCCGACAGCGTCCCTCGCCCGTCGGATCCCGACAGCGTCCCTCGCCCGTCGGATCCCGACAGCGTCCCTCGCCCGTCGGATCCCGACAGCGTCCCTCGCCCGTCGGATCCCGACAGCGTCCCTCGCCCGTCGGATCCCGACAGCGTCCCTCGCCCGTCGGATCCCGACAGCGTCCCTCGCCCATCGGATCCCAACAGTGTCCCTCGCCCGTCGGATCCCAACAGTGTCCCTCGCCCGTCGGACCCCAACAGCGCCCCTCCCTCGTCGGACCCCAACAGCGTCCCTCGCCCGTCAGATCCCAACAGCGTCCCTCGCCCGTCGGATCCCAACAGCGTCCCTCGCTTGTCGGATCCCAACAGCGTCCCTCGCCCGTCGGATCCCAACAGCGTCCCTCGCCCGTCGGATCCCAACAGCGTCCCTCCCTTGTCGGATCCCAACAGCGTCCCTCGCCCGTCGGATCCCAACGGCGTCCCTCCTTCTTTGGATCCCAACAGCGTCCCTCCCTCGTCGGATCCCTACAGCGTCCCTCGCCCGTCGGATCCCAACAGCGTCCCTCCCTCGTCGGATCCCAACAGTGCCCCTTGCCCGTCGGATCCCAACAGTGCCCCTCACCCGTCGGATCCCAACAGCGTCCCTCGCCTGTCGGGGATCCTGCTGAATAATGAAAGAGACAGAAACACTTCCTGTCCCGGATGTCTGAGCGTTTCAGAAGCCCCGCGTCTTCAGACACCGTTGCAGAGCGTCTCGCTCCTCTCCAGGGCCTGAGATAACTAGAGGCGGCTGCAACGCCCCGCCCTGTCCTCATTCCAGAGCCGTGATTGGGCTGGCAGGGATGGGGACAGAACCCATTTAATAAATGTAATTATGTTATGGCTTTTAGTGAAACTACAATTATTCATATTCAATAATAAAAACAAGTCTGAAAATAGTCAAAGATGAATTTCAACTCAACATCTGGCCATTTCTGCATCAATCCAAATGTGCAGCAATAATCTGTTTCTGGTGTTAATATCTAAGGTTGTGTTGCAGCAATAATCTGTTCCTGGTGTTAATATCTAAGGTTGTGGTGCAACAATAATCTGTTCCTGGTGTTAATATCTAAGGTTGTGGTGCAACAATAATCTGTTCCTGGTGTTAATATCTAAGGTTGTGGTGCAACAATAATCTGTTCCTGGTGTTAATATCTAAGGTTGTGGTGCAACAATAATCTGTTCCTGGTGTTAATATCTAAGGTTGTGGTGCAACAATAATCTGTTCCTGGTGTTAATATCTAAGGTTGTGGTGCAACAATAATCTGTTCCTGGTGTTAATATCTAAGGTTGTGTTGCAGCAATAATCTGTTCCTGGTGTTAATATCTAAGGTTGTGGTGCAGCAATAATCTGTTCATGGTGTTAATGTCTAAGGCTGTGTTGCAGCAATAATCTGTTCCTGGTGTTAATATCTAAGGTTGTGGTGCAGCAATAATCTGTTCCTGGTGTTAATATCTAAGGTTGTGTTGCAGCAATAATCTGTTCCTGGTGTTAATATCTAAGGTTGTGTTGCAGCAATAATCCGTTCCTGGTGTTAATATCTAAGGTTGTGGTGCAACAATAATCTGTTCCTGGTGTTAATATCTAAGGTTGTGTTGCAGCAATAATCTGTTCCTGGTGTTAATGTCTAAGGTTGTGGTGCAGCAATAATCTGTTCCTGGTGTTAATATCTAAGGTTGTGGTGCAGCAATAATCTGTTCATGGTGTTAATATCTAAGGTTGTGGTGCAGCAATAATCTGTTCATGGTGTTAATATCTAAGGTTGTGGTGCAACAATAATCTGTTCCTGGTGTTAATATCTAAGGTTGTGGTGCAACAATAATCTGTTCCTGGTGTCAATATCTAAGGTTGTGTTGCAGCAATAATGTGTTCCTGGTGTTAATATCTAAGGTTGTGTTGCAGCAATAATCTGTTCCTGGTGTTAATATCTAAGGTCGTGGTGCAGCAATAATCTGTTCCTGGTGTTAATATCTAAGGTCGTGTTGCAGCAATAATCTGTTCCTGGTGTTAATATCTAAGGTTGTGGTGCAACAATAATCTGTTCCTGGTGTTAATATCTAAGGTTGTGGTGCAACAATAATCTGTTCCTGGTGTTAATATCTAAGGTTGTGGTGCAACAATAATCTGTTCCTGGTGTTAATATCTAAGGTTGTGTTGCAGCAATAATCTGTTCCTGGTGTTAATATCTAAGGTTGTGGTGCAACAATAATCTGTTCCTGGTGTTAATATCTAAGGTTGTGTTGCAGCAATAATCTGTTCCTGGTGTTAATATCTAAGGTTGTGGTGCAACAATAATCTGTTCCTGGTGTTAATGTCTAAGGCTGTGTTGCAGCAATAATCTGTTCCTGGTGTTAATATCTAAGGTTGTGGTGCAGCAATAATCTGTTCATGGTGTTAATATCTAAGGTTGTGGTGCAGCAATAATCTGTTCATGGTGTTAATATCTAAGGTTGTGGAGCAACAATAATCTGTTCCTGGTGTTAATATCTAAGGTTGTGGTGCAACAATAATCTGTTCCTGGTGTTAATATCTAAGGTTGTGTTGCAGCAATAATGTGTTCCTGGTGTTAATATCTAAGGTTGTGTTGCAGCAATAATCTGTTCCTGGTGTTAATATCTAAGGTTGTGGTGCAGCATTAATCTGTTCCTGGTGTTAATATCTAAGGTCGTGTTGCAGCAATAATCTGTTCCTGGTGTTAATATCTAAGGTTGTGGTGCAACAATAATCTGTTCCTGGTGTTAATATCTAAGGTTGTGGTGCAACAATAATCTGTTCCTGGTGTTAATATCTAAGGTTGTGTTGCAGCAATAATCTGTTCCTGGTGTTAATATCTAAGGTTGTGGTGCAGCAATAATCTGTTCATGGTGTTAATGTCTAAGGCTGTGTTGCAGCGATAATCTGTTCCTGGTGTTAATATCTAAGGTTGTGGTGCAGCAATAATCTGTTCCTGGTGTTAATATCTAAGGTTGTGTTGCAGCAATAATCTGTTCCTGGTGTTAATATCTAAGGTTGTGTTGCAGCAATAATCCGTTCCTGGTGTTAATATCTAAGGTTGTGGTGCAACAATAATCTGTTCCTGGTGTTAATATCTAAGGTTGTGTTGCAGCAATAATCTGTTCCTGGTGTTAATGTCTAAGGTTGTGGTGCAGCAATAATCTGTTCCTGGTGTTAATATCTAAGGTTGTGGTGCAGCAATAATCTGTTCATGGTGTTAATATCTAAGGTTGTGGTGCAGCAATAATCTGTTCATGGTGTTAATATCTAAGGTTGTGGTGCAACAATAATCTGTTCCTGGTGTTAATATCTAAGGTTGTGGTGCAACAATAATCTGTTCCTGGTGTTAATATCTAAGGTTGTGTTGCAGCAATAATGTGTTCCTGGTGTTAATATCTAAGGTCGTGTTGCAGCAATAATCTGTTCCTGGTGTTAATATCTAAGGTCGTGGTGCAGCAATAATCTGTTCCTGGTGTTAATATCTAAGGTCGTGTTGCAGCAATAATCTGTTCCTGGTGTTAATGTCTAAGGTTGTGGTGCAACAATAATCTGTTCCTGGTGTTAATATCTAAGGTTGTGGTGCAGCAATAATCTGTTCCTGGTGTTAATATCTAAGGTTGTGTTGCAGCAATAATCTGTTCCTGGTGTTAATATCTAAGGTTGTGTTGCAGCAATAATCTGTTCCTGGTGTTAATATCTAAGGTTGTGGTGCAGCAATAATCTGTTCCTGGTGTTAATATATAAGGTTGTGTTGCAGCAATAATCTGTTCCTGGTGTTAATGTCTAAGGTTGTGGTGCAACAATAATCTGTTCCTGGTGTTAATATCTAAGGTTGTGGTGCAACAATAATCTGTTCCTGGTGTTAATATCTAAGGTTGTGGTGCAACAATAATCTGTTCCTGGTGTTAATATCTAAGGTTGTGGTGCAGCAATAATCTGTTCCTGGTGTTAATATCTAAGATTGTGTTGCAGCAATAATCTGTTCCTGGTGTTAATATCTAAGGTTGTGGTGCAGCAATAATCTGTTCCTGGTGTTAATATCTAAGGTTGTGTTGCAGCAATAATCTGTTCCTGGTGCTAATATCTAAGGTTGTGGTGCAGCAATAATCTGTTCCTGGTGTTAATATCTAAGGTTGTGGTGCAGCAATAATCTGTTCCTGGTGTTAATATCTAAGGTTGTGTTGCAGCAATAATCTGTTCCTGGTGTTAATATCTAAGGTTGTGTTGCAGCAATAATCTGTTCCTGGTGTTAATATCTAAGGTTGTGTTGCAGCAATAATCTGTTCCTGGTGTTAATATCTAAGGTTGTGTTGCAGCAATAATCTGTTCCTGGTGTTAATATCTAAGGTTGTGTTGCAGCAATAATCTGTTCCTGGTGTTAATATCTAAGGTCGTGTTGCAGCAATAATCTGTTCCTGGTGTTAATATCTAAGGTTGTGGTGCAACAATAATCTGTTCCTGGTGTTAATATCTCCAGTACGAATTAAACAGTTACTTCCACTATTTCTACTACTACTGTACTTTCAGCTTGTCCCGTGATGCGTCGCCACAATTAGCATTTAAGAACATTTAGTGTGCGTTAAATATAATAAAATACTAATTGTTTTTGCCTCTTAATATTCTCTGCGTGCCGACATGAATGCCCTCGTGTGCCAGCCGTGACTCGCGTGTCTCAGGTTGCCGACCCCTGAACTACACCAGCGACTGTGCATTTACAGCAGCCCCCCCCCCCCCAAGTTAGAGGACTTCTTACTGCATACAGGGAACGGGTTTTATCCATTCAACATCATTTACGTCTACCTTTCATAGCATCTTCTATCTTCATGAAGGAAGAGGGGCGACCCCCTTCTTCTGATCTTCTGTGATTTAATAACTCATTATGCATGACATCATTCTCAGTAGACAGTGTTCAGGCTAACAAGCTGACCTTCATAGAAACCACAGACCTGAATAACAGGTATCTATGACATGTGCACGTTTTAAAGGGTTAATGACATGCTGAACCCTCAGAGTTGAACTTACAGAACTCATAAACGCAGGCTGAACACGTTGGACTGGTTTCACGGCCTTCCTTCCTCCACTCGTAATCACAGCGAGATGAAACGTGTGGTTTCATCATCTCAAATTAAAAAATACAGCATAAATTCAATGAAATGGGACAAACTCAGCGGCTGGACTCTCCTCTGAATCTAGGAATATTTATTCGTATTCATTAATAATGCTAAATCTAAGACTCAACACGCGACTCTCACCTCATGCTGCGGAGGTCCCAGCCTCGTATGGCCGTGTCGCTGGCTGTGGCCAGCTGGCTGCAGCTGTGGTGAGGGCTCCACCTGCCCGAGGTGAACTTCAGCTGGCCTTTGCCTTCCAGAGTGGCAGTGCCGGAGATCTGCAGAGGACAGAAGCACCTTCATCAGGTTCCTCCGGCAGGTTCCTCCGGCAGGTTCCTCCAGCAGGTTCCTCCAGCAGTTAGAAATGCGTTGTGTAGACTTTAGAAATGCGCCGGTGTGTAGACTTTAGAAATGCGCCGGTGTGTAG
>NC_090914.1:11724026-11741526 GCF_040956055.1 Brachionichthys hirsutus | reverse complement strand
GAGCATTGATCTTTATTGTCATGGCGGAGTGATGGCGCGGCGTTGAGCTGCTAGAGCTCAGAGTAGAAGACGAAAGGATCTCGTTGAGACTCCACCCTGGAATGTGGCTTAAAAAACAAACAGTCATTTGAAGGAAGGAGAACGAGTCAGATGTGAAAGAAAATACGCGAGAGAGGAGGAGTTAGGAAGCAGGAAGGAAGGTAGGAACGTAACGATGCAGAGACACGGAGGAACGTACAGGAGGAAGGTAGGAACGTCCTGACGCAGAGACACAGAGGAACGTACAGGAAGGAAGGTAGGAACGTAACGATGCAGAGACACTGAGGAACGTACAGGAAGGAAGGTAGGAACGTAACAATGCAGAGACACAGAGGAACGTACAGGAAGGAAGGTAGGAACGTCATGATGCAGAGACACAGAGGAACGTACAGGAAGGAAGGTAGGAACGTCATGATGCAGAGACACAGAGGAACGTACAGGAGGAAGGTAGGAACGTCATGATGCAGAGACACAGAGGAACGTACGGGAGGAAGGTAGGAACGTCATGATGCAGAGACACAGAGGAACGTACAGGAGGAAGGTAGGAACGTCCTGGCGCAGAGACACAGAGGAACGTACAGGAAGGAAGGTAGGAACGTAACGATGCAGAGACACGGAGGAACGTACAGGAAGGAAGGTAGGAACGTCATGATGCAGAGACACAGAGGAATGTACAGGAGGAAGGTAGGAACGTCATGATGCAGAGACACAGAGGAACGTACAGGAGGAAGGTAGGAACGTCATGATGCAGAGACACTGAAGAACGTACAGGAGGAAGGTAGGAACGTCATGATGCAGAGACACAGAGGAATGTACAGGAGGAAGGTAGGAACGTCATGATGCAGAGACACTGAAGAACGTACAGGAGGAAGGTAGGAACGTCCTGACGCAGAGACACTGAGGAACGTACAGGAAGGAAGGTAGGAACGTCATGATGCAGAGACACAGAGGAACGTACAGGAAGGAAGGTAGGAACGTCCTGATGCAGAGACACAGAGGAACGTACAGGAGGAAGGTAGGAACGTCATGATGCAGAGACACAGAGGAACGTACAGGAAGGAAGGTAGGAACGTAAAGATGCAGAGACACAGAGGAACGTACAGGAGGAAGGTAGGAACGTACATCCTGCATCGTTTGAGGTGGGAAACTCCCGGCCCTTCAGCTGACGGCTGAATGAGAGGCGTTACGGCCGACAGCAGGGGTCACCGCTCTGTTAAACCGCTCAATTTACCTCTAATATAGATCATGATTGATATTCATCGATGCCAAGGAGCCGATCGTGTTAATGATCACTCACAATGATTATAACAATGATTTCAAAGGAGGAAAGAGATAAGCATCAGTATTTTCAGAACCGGCCAGCGGGTAGCTAATGTGGTCATTGCCCATGGGCAACCCTCTCTCGCTCTCTCTCTCTCTCTGTCGGCATGGCAACGCAGATGCCACATAGAAAACAACGACCAAATCTGGAGTCCTCCCGTCCATCTTCACCTCTGGCTCCTTCCTGACTGTCCTCACCGCGGTTCAGACCGTAAAGGCTGAACGGGGGAGCCGATCGCTGCTGATCGACTAATCAATAGCAGTGGGCTCGGCGCTACAAGCAAATCACGTCACCCCCAGAATGCCTTGCGACCCCCAAACAAAACAGATTTTATAGCTTATAAGAATTAACTATATATTTTTGTCTCTGTATTGTAATGTATATGTATTGACGTAGTAGAAGTACATTCTTGAGTTTTCAGAGACTCAGTCTCCAACGAATGGACGCTCCCGAGGTAGAGCGTCTGCTCCTCGTACGGAGGTCACACAGCGAGAGACTCAAGGCACGCTCCACCAACGCAGCACGCCTACCAGGCCGCGTTGCCGTGGGCACCGTCGCCTAGGTGACAGAGCAGCTCCAGGGTTTGGGGGTTGTGGGCAGAGTCGTCAGGAGACTCGTGGCTTCCTGTCTCCCAGTCGGACGGCATCCGCCAAACAGCTGCAGAGGACGCCACCCGGCTGTCACTGGCTGGAGAAGACACGCACGCACGCACGCACGCACACACGCACACGCACACACACGCACACACACCTTGTTAGAGCGCATTGTGTTTGGGGATAAGCTCCAACACCATTCTTCCACACGGCGCCGTTAATTGGAACCAGTGAAGTAAATTAAGAACTGATACAGTAATTGGACTGAAAGCGTGAAGCCGGAGGGCAGAAGCAATCACAGCGAGGGAGGGGGGCACTTCCTGCTGTTCCTACTGACAGTGTGTGTGTGTGGGGGGGGGGGGCGCTGGCATAAAGCTTCATCGTGGAATTAAAAGGCAACCCCCCCCCCATAAGCATCCTCCTGCGACGCCACCATGCTTAATGCTATTCTAATATTAGCACGTAAACAAGGAAGGTAGGCAATCAGGTCCTCCTATCGTCCACCAATCGGGTCCTCCTATCGTCCACCAATCAGGTCCTCCTATCGTCCAGCAGCTATAGTGGGATTATAGTCAAACACCGAAAAACAGAGAGTGTGTCTAAGACGCGTCTGAGCAGAGTGGGGGACAGATGGAGACGGTGGGACTCACTCTGAGCAGAGTGGGGGACAGACGGAGACGGTGGGACTCACTCTGAGCAGAGTGGGGAACAGACGGAGACGGTGGGACTCACTCTGGTTGTAGCAGAGTGGGGGACAGACAGAGACGGAGGGACTCACTCTGGTTGTAGCAGAGTGGGGGACAGACAGAGACGGAGGGACTCACTCTGGTTGTAGCAGAGTGGGGGACAGACAGAGAAGGAGGGACTCACTCTGGTTGTAGCAGAGTGGGGGACAGACAGAGACGGAGGGACTCACTCTGGTTGTAGCAGAGTGGGGGACAGACGGAGACGGTGGGACTCACTCTGGTTGTAGCAGGTGGTGAGGACAGCCTTGTCTGCAGGACTGGCGCAGATGTCCCAGATCTCCCCAGCCGGGTGCAGAAGGACGTTCTTATTGATGATGTTATTCTCATCATCAAAGTCAATGATGTGTATCTGGAAGAAGCAGAGAGACAGGGAGACGCTGGGGACTGGGTTCCAGTCAGGACATCAGGACCAGTTAAAAAGACACATCTGGATCCAGCTGCAGGAAGTGTCTCCGGCTCTAGATCCGATTTGAATGTGAACGCCTCTCTTTGAACAATTGTCCTTTGAAGCTGGACCAAAACTACGACTTGAATTTGTCTTGAACTGGAACTCCTCCTCCTCTAACTCACCTCCTACCTGTGGAGCGTAAGAACTTCTCCTTCTCCTCTAACTCACCTCCTACCTGTGGAGCGTAAGAACTTCTCCTTCTCCTCTAACTCACCTCCTACCTGTGGAGCGTAAGAACTTCTCCTTCTCCTCTAACTCACCTCCTACCTGTGGAGCGTAAGAACTTCTCCTTCTCCTCTAACTCACCTCCTACCTGTGGAGCGTAAGAACTTCTCCTTCTCCTCTAACTCACCTCCTACCTGTGGAGCGTAAGAACTTCTCCTCCTCCTCTAACTCACCTCCTACCTGTGGAGCGCAAGAACTTCTCCTTCTCCTCTAACTCACCTCCTGCCTGTGGAGCGTAAGAACTTCTCCTTCTCCTCTAACTCACCTCCTACCTGTGGAGCGTAAGAACTTCTCCTTCTCCTCTAACTCACCTCCTACCTGTGGAGCGTAAGAACTTCTCCTTCTCCTCTAACTCACCTCCTACCTGTGGAGCGTAAGAACTTCTCCTTCTCCTCTAACTCACCTCCTACCTGTGGAGCGTAAGAACTTCTCCTCCTCCTCTAACTCACCTCCTACCTGTGGAGCGTAAGAACTTCTCCTCCTCCTCTAACTCACCTCCTACCTGTGGAGCGTAAGAACTTCTCCTTCTCCTCTAACTCACCTCCTACCTGTGGAGCGTAAGAACTTCTCCTTCTCCTCTAACTCACCTCCTACCTGTGGAGCGTAAGAACTTCTCCTCCTCCTCTAACTCACCTCCTACCTGTGGAGCGTAAGAACTTCTCCTCCTCCTCTAACTCAACTCCTACCTGTGGAGCGTAAGAACTTCTCCTTCTCCTCTAACTCACCTCCTACCTGTGGAGCGTAAGAACTTCTCCTCCTCCTCTAACTCACCTCCTACCTGTGGAGCGTAAGAACTTCTCCTTCTCCTCTAACTCACCTCCTACCTGTGGAGCGTAAGAACTTCTCCTTCTCCTCTAACTCACCGCCTACCTGTGGAGCGTAAGAACTTCTCCTTCTCCTCTAACTCACCTCCTACCTGTGGAGCGTAAGAACTTCTCCTTCTCCTCTAACTCACCTCCTACCTGTGGAGCGTAAGAACTTCTCCTCCTCCTCTAACTCACCTCCTACCTGTGGAGCGTAAGAACTTCTCCTTCTCCTCTAACTCACCTCCTACCTGTGGAGCGTAAGAACTTCTCCTTCTCCTCTAACTCACCTCCTACCTGTGGAGCGTAAGAACTTCTCCTTCTCCTCTAACTCACCTCCTACCTGTGGAGCGTAAGAACTTCTCCTTCTCCTCTAACTCACCTCCTACCTGTGGAGCGTAAGAACTTCTCCTTCTCCTCTAACTCACCTCCTACCTGTGGAGCGTAAGAACTTCTCCCCATGGTGGTTCTCCGTCAGATTGGAGGCGGGACAGTCTCACTGAGTTCTCCAACGTTCTAAAGTGTGGTCTGATCTGGTCTGATCTGGTCTGAACTCGTCTGAACTCGTCTGATCTGGTCTGATCTGGTCTGATCTGGTCTGAACTCGTCTGAACTGGTCTGAACTCGTCTGAACTCGTCTGAACTCGTCTGAACTCGTCTGAACTCGTCTGAACTCGTCTGATCTGGTCTGATCTGGTCTGATCTGGTCTGATCTGGTCTGATCTGGTCTGAACTCGTCTGAACTGGTCTGAACTCGTCTGAACTCGTCTGAACTCGTCTGATCTGGTCTGAACTCGTCTGATCTGGTCTGATCTGGTCTGATCTGGTCTGATCTGGTCTGATCTGGTCTGAACTCGTCTGAACTCGTCTGATCTGGTCTGATCTGGTCTGATCTGGTCTGAACTCGTCTGAACTGGTCTGAACTCGTCTGAACTCGTCTGAACTCGTCTGATCTGGTCTGAACTCGTCTGATCTGGTCTGATCTGGTCTGATCTGGTCTGATCTG
Organism: Brachionichthys hirsutus; assembly: GCF_040956055.1. Taxonomy (NCBI): domain Eukaryota; kingdom Metazoa; phylum Chordata; class Actinopteri; order Lophiiformes; family Brachionichthyidae; genus Brachionichthys; species Brachionichthys hirsutus. The sequence continues at coordinate 11,736,345 of NC_090914.1, read as the reverse complement.
GTCTGATCTGGTCTGAACTGGTCTGAACTGGTCTGAACTGGTCTGATCTGGTCTGAACTGGTCTGAACTCGTCTGAACTGGTCTGATCTGGTCTAAACTCGTCTGAACTGGTCTGAACTCGTCTGAACTCGTCTGAACTCGTCTGAACTCGTCTGAACTCGTCTGAACTCGTCTGAACTCGTCTGAACTCGTCTGAACTCGTCTGATCTGGTCTGATCTGGTCTGATCTGGTCTGAACTCGTCTGAACTCGTCTGAACTCGTCTGAACTCGTCTGATCTGGTCTGAACTCGTCTGAACTCGTCTGAACTCGTCTGATCTGGTCTGATCTGGTCTGATCTCGTCTGAACTCGTCTGATCTGGTCTGAACTCGTCTGATCTGGTCTGAACTCGTCTGATCTGGTCTGAACTCGTCTGATCTGGTCTGAACTCGTCTGATCTGGTCTGATCTGATCTGGTCTGAACTGGTCTGAACTCGTCTGATCTGGTCTGGTCTGAACTCGTCTGAACTCGTCTGATCTGGTCTGATCTGATCTGGTCTGAACTGGTCTGAACTGGTCTGATCTGGTCTGGTCTGAACTCGTCTGAACTCGTCTGAACTGGTCTGATCTGGTCTGAACTCGTCTGAACTCGTCTGAACTCGTCTGAACTCGTCTGAACTCGTCTGAACTCGTCTGAACTCGTCTGATCTGGTCTGAACTCGTCTGATCTGGTCTGAACTCGTCTGAACTCGTCTGGTCTGGTCTGGTCTGGTCTGAACTCGTCTGAACTGGTCTGAACTGGTCTGAACTCGTCTGAACTGGTCTGGTCTGAACTCGTCTGAACTGGTCTGAACTGGTCTGAACTCGTCTGAACTGGTCTGGTCTGAACTCGTCTGAACTGGTCTGAACTGGTCTGAACTGGTCTGAACTGGTCTGGTCTGGTCTGAACTGGTCTGAACTCGTCTGAACTGGTCTGGTCTGGTCTGGTCTGAACTCGTCTGAACTGGTCTGAACTGGTCTGGTCTGGTCTGAACTCGTCTGAACTGGTCTGAACTCGTCTGGTCTGGTCTGGTCTGGTCTGGTCTGATCTGGTCTGAACTGGTCTGATCTGGTCTGAACTGGTCTGAACTGGTCTGAACTGGTCTGATCTGGTCTGAAGATGCAGACCAGGGTTCACCGTTAAACCGGAACTACTAGGACCCAGAGAACAAGTTCTACAGGCTCCGTGATCTGGTGTGATGAGGCTCACAGGTGAAGTCTATAACCCGCTAATGTAAAGGGAGGGGGGGGCTCGATTTAATGCAGTCCAGGGCCACGCAGTAAAACAGCGAGGATCTCGAGGTTAATGCTGCCTCCTCCCATCAGAGACACTTACAGCACCTTGGGGGGGCATTAACGGCCATGCACTGGACAATAACTCCTGCTACCCCCCCCCCCCCCCTCTGTGCTGCTTTTACAGGCCAAACGAGGAGGAGGAGGAGGAGGAGGAGCATCCTTCAGCCTCCTCAAAGTCACATCGCAGCTCCTAACCTTGAGTCGGACCGCACGGAGCAAGAAATTAGATTACGCAAAGTTATCATTTTATGGTGGTGGGGAGCGGCGCAAATAAATTCAGGCCGGCGGGACAGAGTAATTGGAGCCCCCCCCCCCCCCCCCCCCCCCGAATGAACCCAGGTGTGAGAGGAGAGAGGTTCCAGTCCTTCTCCCCCAGGTCCCGGGGAGCGACTCTCAGCCTTCAGCCACTCGGGAAACCAATGATGTTCCGATGCTGGGAGGAATCGAGTTGGGGAGGCTGGTGGCCCCCACTCTGCATCATGCCTAAGGGGGGGGGGCGTTACTAGCCGGACCCAGCAGCATGACCGAAGGGTTTCAGACGCAGTGGGGGGGGGGGTGATAGGGTCATTTGCTAATTTTCAATGTAATGTAACTGTTAGGTGAAGAACAGTCCCATCTGGTGGGCAGCGATGTTTGCGCCCTAAAAGTATTGTGATGTCACTGGGTCAAGAGGTGGAGCTACGAAGGTGATAAATAAACATGTTCCGGGAAGCGGAACGGAGTTGGTTTGGAGGAGCGCGCCAGACCACCAGGTCTTGGCTGCGTCAGAGAAAAAGGATCCCTGCCTCCGCCTGATTCATTTCAATGCGTTTAAAATAATTACAACAATGTTAGAGACTTTATCCCCAACAGGGGGGTGGCAGCGAGAATGTTGCATCCGTCTCCAGCAGACCGTAGGGTCGTCCTATCATTGAGAGGTTGGCGGTTCGATTCCCGGCTCAGGCACATGTGTACACTGTCGCTGTGTCCTTAGGCAAGGCACTTCACCCACGTTGCCTGGGCGACCAGCAGCAGACTACAGTTAGAAAGTGTAACTGCTGTAAACCAAATTGCCCTCCGAGGGACGAAATCAAGAACAAGTATTTAGTATTAGTAGTATTTAGTTCCATATCTCATCTCTTTGAACACGTCACTGTGACAGGAAGCGCTAGGATGAGTAGATTGTTATACCGACCCCCCCCCCGTGAGACTCGCTGCACGAAACTTGGATCGAACCAGGTCTGCATTGGAAGCCAAACCGCTTTCACACCTGAAGCTGCCAGGAAACACGGCGGCTTGTTCCGGCAGCGACCTTTCCCTCAAAGGAGCCCCCCCCCACACACACACACAGCAGCAGCGACCTCTCCCTCGAAGGAGCCAATTGTTCACGCACGTCAACAATCCTCGTCAATAAATTATTTTCATGTTCAGGGAACAAAAACGTCTTTATGTCTCACGTGCCGTTTTATTTCAAAAGGACTTTCAGAAGCGTTCCGTGAAGGATTCCTCCCGCATGGAAAAGTCACACAATCAGCCATCGTGTTCTTTTTAGATCCATAAATCAGTGTTAGATTATTTATCAACTTTATTCAAAACCGTCTGCGGAACTGACCCCCCCCCCCCCCCCCCCCCGTTTAGCCCATTTATAATCCCGTCCTAGCAACTATTGCTCCGCCTTTCTCCACGCAAATCCAGATTGACGTGAAAGACCCGACAGCAGGGGCAGGACCTGACCCGAACCCGACCTGACCCGAACCCGACCTGACCCGAACCCGACCTGACCCGAACCCGACCTGACCCGAACCCGACCTGACCCGAACCCGACCTGACCCGAACCCGACCTGACCCGAACCCGACCTGACCCGAACCCGACCTGACCCGAACCCGACCTGACCCGAACCCGACCTGACCCGAACCCGACCTGACCCGAACCCGACCTGACCCGAACCCGACCTGACCCGAACCCGACCTGACCCGAACCCGACCTGACCCGAACCTGACCCGAACCCGACCTGACCCGAACCCGACCTGACCCGAACCTGACCTGACCCGAACCTGACCTGACCCGAACCTGACCTGACCCGAACCCGACCTGACCCGAACCCGACCTGACCCGAACCCGACCTGACCCGAACCGACCCGACCTGACCCAAACCCGACCTGACCCGAACCCGACCTGACCCGAACCCGACCTGACCCGAACCCGACCTGACCCGAACCCGACCTGACCCGAACCCGACCTGACCCGAACCCGACCTGACCCAAACCCGACCTGCTGGACCCCTTTCTGTGGTCTTGGATTTTTCACGTGGCCCCCCCAACCTACACGCAGTACTTCAACAGCCGGCCATTTTGAATGTCCTCCATTTGGGGAATTATGGAGGGGATTGAGATTTTCATCTATGCAACAAGAGTACTGCACAGTACACAATAAGAATACAGCACAGAATGCACAACACAAGTACTGCACAGACTACACGACACGACTACTGCACAGACTACACAACAAGAGTACAGCACAGACTGCACAACACGAGTACTGCACAGACTACACAACAAGAGTACAGCACAGACTACACAACACGAGTACAGCACAGAGTACACGACACGAGTACAGCACAGAGTACACGACACGAGTACTGCACAGACTACACGACACGAGTACTGCACAGACTACACAACACGAGTACTGCACAGACTACACGACACGAGTACAGCACAGAGTACACGACACGAGTACTGCACAGACTACACGACACGAGTACTGCACAGACTACACGACACGAGTACTGCACAGACTACACGACACGAGTACTGCACAGACTACACGACACGAGTACTGCACAGACTACACGACACGAGTACTGCACAGACTACACGACACGAGTACTGCACAGACTACACGACACGAGTACTGCACAGACTACACGACACGAGTACTGCACAGACTACACGACACGAGTACTGCACAGACTACACGACACGAGTACTGCACAGACTACACGACACGAGTACTGCACAGACTACACAACAAGAGTACAGCACAGACTACACGACACGAGCACTGCACAGACTACACGACACGAGTACTGCACAGACTACACGACACGAGTACTGCACAGACTACACGACACGAGTACTGCACAGACTACACGACACGAGTACTGCACAGACTACACGACACGAGTACTGCATAGACTGCACAACACGAGTACTGCACAGACTACACGACACGAGTACTGCACAGACTACACGACACGAGTACTGCACAGACTACACGACACGAGTACTGCACAGACTACACGACACGAGTACTGCACAGACTACACGACACGAGTACTGCATAGACTGCACAACACGAGTACTGCACAGACTACACGACACGAGTACTGCACAGACTACACGACACGAGTACTGCACAGACTACACGACACGAGTACTGCACAGACTGCACGACAGGAGTACTGCATAGACTACACAACAAGAGTACAGCACAGACTACACGACACGAGTACTGCACAGACTGCACGACAGGAGTACTGCATAGACTACACAACAAGAGTACTGCACAGACTAATATCATATCGGATCATTATACACCGTCTACTTCTCTGCATGTTAAAATGAAAATTGAAACGTATATAAATTAAGCCAAACATGTTATTTTATTTAACCTATCACTGCTCGCTCTCTGCCTCTGACGTCACTAATGGCCCGCCCCCTCACCTGGTTGTCGAACCTGAGCGACTGCGTGCCCACGAGGAACCGGACGGCGTCGGCCTCAGCCGTCTGCGCTGAAAGTGCTCGTGCCTGCGAAGTACACGGAAATAAATGCGTTCAGTAGCGCCAACATGAGACTGATTTCATGAGTGCAGTTAATGGAATAGTACGGCGACACAGTTACACATCCATTTACGGAGACGAAGAGAGCGTCAACGAGCGTGTACTTCGTGTATTGTGTACTGCATGATGCCGCGGAACACGAAGCAATACCTGAAACTCGAGACCGTAAATCACTGGAGCGTCGTCCTCCATTTGCAGCTCGACTACAAACCCAAAACTCGAGACTGTCCGGATGCGCTGCGCAACGAAACGAGCGCTCCACTTCCGCGATTCCTCAAGAGAGGCGTCCCGCTTTAATGACGTAAAGACAGGCGTCCAACGTAGCGAGGTCGCCCGAAGCTACGTAGTGACCGTCGTGAATACGGGAAAAAGCCCGCAGCATGAAGTTTGTCCGCGCCGCATTGCCGTACTTGCTGACCCGTCGGAAGTCACGCATGCGCACCGGTGTTCTATCTGTCAGTCTGTGAGGTAAGAACTCGTATCTGTATCTCAGGTTTTATTTATTATCTCATTTCTCTGAATCGAACGTCGGTGGGCTCCGTGCTTTCCGAGAGGCGGACCGGAAGTATGACGCACATATCTGACGCAGGGAAGCAGCTGTAAGCAGGAGCTAGCAGGAGCTAGCAGGAGCTAGCCGGTATCAATGTAGCATAACATCGATACCGGCTAGCGGCTACTACTCCTAATCGAAGTCGGAGGCTTACAGCAGCGTCTCCTTTATAAGACGTCAAACAATAGAATCGATATTCTTTGTTGCTGATCAGAAAACAAACGGGAGGAGGGGCCTAGCGTTTCAGGAGACAGCGTTGATTGGTCGGCCACTGTGAACATGCATTGATTGATCTGTCTTATCTTTAAGAGTGAGATGGACAGTGGAGAGACGCCCGCCCAGCGCCCAGTCTCCATGGACATTACGGACGACGATGAAACCAGGGACACCAGGCCAGCCCCTGTCCTCCAGGGGGACGCTGTCCACCTCCAGGGTGACACCAGTCTGACCCCTGTCCTCCAGATAGACACTGTCCACCTCCAGGGTGACACCAGTCCCACCCCTGTCCTCCAGGGGGACACCACCCACCTTGGCGGGGGGGTTGTCCCTCCCCAGGAGGACAGCGTTGTCCCTCCCTCACAGAGCCTTAATGACCAGATGATGGAGAGCGTCATGATTTCTGATTCACCCAGCAACAGTGAAGAGGACGACATCGTCCCCATTGACATATTCATGGGGGAGGAGCCGGAGGAGCAGGAGGAGGAGGAGCAGGAGGAGCAGCAGGAGACCCTCGCGTTGTCCCTTTCTGCAAACAGACAGCAGCACCTTGAGTTCGGGCTGCGTCTAACTGCTGGAGAACCGGAGAGCGCTGGTCCCGATGAGGACGTAGAGGAGGACGACCCGGAGCGTGTCGGTCTCCGTGGCGATATCCAGAGACCACCTGTCCTCCAAGGGGAGGAGCCTGCCCCGCCCGAAGCCGTGTCCAGCCAGCCGAGGTCGCTGGTGCCGGACGGCTTCCAGCCCACCCTCGTCAAGTCGCCCAGCTTTGGGGTTGGGGTTGGGGCTGGGGGGGGGGCGGTGACCCCCAACAAGCCGGCGCCCCCCCTCGTGTGCCAGCCCAGCCCCAGCCTCAGTAAGTTCTTCACCGAGAACGGGCAGACCAATCCGGCCTCAGACTTCTTTGATTCCTTCACGGCCCCGTCGTCCTTTATTTCTGTCTCCAATCCAAACGCTGAGATGCCCCCTTGCCCCCCGGGGGCAAAGACAACAGCCCCGACTCCCGAGAGACGGCTGTCTTCGGCGTCCTCCTCCATCTCCCTGGGGGGGGACGCGGCGTTTAGCCCAGCCGCTGCAGAATCCACGCCCAATCCCCAAGCCCCGCCCCCTGCCCCGCCCCCAGCTGCCCCGCTGAAGCCCCTCAACCCCCTCCGGGCTGCGTTTTCGGGCAGCGACGACCCATTTGCCAAGGCGCTGATCCTGAGTGAGGTGGACCGGCGCCACGATGCCTGGCTGCCGTCCGAGGACACCAGGAAGCTGCTGGTCCCTGGGGCCCCCCCGCCGCTGGTCCCTGGGGCCCCCCCGCAGTGTAATCCAGCCTCCAGGCTGACGATGCCTGGACTGAAGTTCGACAACCTGCAGGTGGGGCAGTCGGCTGTGCGTTCATGATGGAGGATAGCGACGTACGGTTTACAGTCGCAGAAAGATTACACGAGTCGGTTAGCATGCGGCTAGCTATGTGTAGCTCAAAACGTTGTATTGATGACTTTTGTGTACGAATGAATGTTGGACATCAGACAATCCAGATCTGAGTCATAATCTGGGTTTGGGAGATGAAACGAGTCTCTAGAGGCGTTCACCGTCTCGGCGCCCCCTACTGCCACAGCTTCTGGGTTCAGACTTGTTGCGTGTGCCATCGTGTGTCCTGTGTTGCGTCTCTAGAGGCGTTCACCGTCTCGGCGCCCCCTACTGCCACAGCTTCTGGGTTCAGACTTGTTGCGTGTGCCATCGTGTGTCCTGTGTTGCGTCTCTAGAGGCGTTCACCGTCTCGGCGCCCCCTACTGCCACAGCTTCTGGGTTCAGACTTGTTGCGTGTGCCATCGTGTGTCCTGTGTTACGTCTCTAGAGGCGTTCACCGTCTCGGCGCCCCCTACTGTCACAGCTTCTGGGTTCAGACTTGTTGCGTGTGCCATCGTGTGTCCTGTGTTACGTCTGTAGAGGCGTTCACCGTCTCGGCGCCCCCTACTGTCACAGCTTCTGGGTTCAGACTTGTTGCGCGTGCCATCGTGTGTCCTGTGTTACGTCTCTAGAGGCGTTCACCGTCTCGGCGCCCCCTACTGTCACAGCTTCTGGGTTCAGACTTGTTGCGTGTGCCATCGTATGATCTTTATTTCTTTACAGGGCGACGCTGTGAAAGACTTGATGCTCCGGTTCCTGGGAGAGCAAGCGGCGGCGAAGCGTCAGGTCCTGACAGCCAACTCCGTGGACCAGTCTGTGGGGGGCCTCCAGCAGCTCATCGTGAGTCTCTCGTTGTGTTCACCGCTCGGGTCCAGAACATTCAGGCTGCGAATGAGACCAAAGTGAAACGAGCACCCTTTCCCTTGGGAAACATTCAGCGTGATTTCAGCCTGTTTACGAAACAATTTCCTGTCGAGTTCCCATTACGCACTCGTACGAGGGCTTTGGACCGGAGCACATGGGGGTGGAGCCGGTAATGGCGAGCGCTGCTCTCTTTTTATTTATTCAGCCGGATGAAGGAAGCACGACTTTCATGATGAAAGTCCCTCAGCTTTTCACACACATTGTACGACCGGGCGCCAAACCACGGCGGCACGCGTTGAAACAGCAAGCTGGTATTCCAGACATAAAAGCGGCGTAGGTATAACACAGTGTCATCTGCGTCTGTAGAAAGCCGCACTCCGTAAACACAGAGGGAACAAAGTCAGAAGAATCCTGTATCGTTTCAGCTACAGCTAGTCCTCCCTTCTTGAGTTAGCTGCTAAATGCTCCTAGCTCCTTTATTGTTTCAGCTACAGCTAGTCCTCCCTTCTTGAGTTAGCTGCTAAATGCTCCTAGCTCCTTTATCGTTTCAGCTACAGCTAGTCCTCCCTTCTTGAGTTAGCCGCTAAATGCTCCTAGCTCCTTTATCGTTTCAGCTACAGCTAGTCCTCCCTTCTTGAGTTAGCCGCTAAATGCTCCTAGCTCCTTTATCGTTTCAGCTACAGCTAGTCCTCCCTTCTTGAGTTAGCTGCTAAATGCTCCTAGCTCCTGTATCGTTTCAGCTACAGCTAGTCCTCCCTTCTTGAGTTAGCTGCTAAATGCTCCTAGCTCCTTTATTGTTTCAGCTACAGCTAGTCCTCCCTTCTTGAGTTAGCCGCTAAATGCTCCTAGCTCCTTTATCGTTTCAGCTACAGCTAGTCCTCCCTTCTTGAGTTAGCTGCTAAATACTCCTAGCTCCTTTATCGTTTCAGCTACAGCTAGTCCTCCCTTCTTGAGTTAGCTGCTAAATGCTCCTAGCTCCTTTATTGTTTCAGCTACAGCTAACCCTCCCTTCTTGAGTTAGCCGCTAAATGCTCCCAGCTCCTTTATCGTTTCAAATGTTTGGGAATTCCCGTTTCCCTGTTTGAGCTGCAGCTAAATGTGTTCTGGATCGGGTTGATCAGCTTGTTCTCATTATTGATGTTGCTGGAAGCCGCTTTTCCCGTCCTGCAGCAATGGACGAGGGCGGGCGCCCACCTTTTGGAGGGTCTCCCAGCTGACCTGTACAGCCGGCGCTCCTAATAGCATTGCTGCTGGGTCAGGCCTGGGCCGACTGAACGCTCCGACTCGCTTGTCTCCTTTCTCTTCACATTACATCCGTTATTCTGCTGCCAGTAGGTGCGTTTACACATTTAACCCGGTTAAAATCCTGATCGGAATAAAAATGCTTCATGGACACACCTTAACCGGAATAGTCTAACCCAATCCAGCCTGATCCGGTCACAATTCTATCCCGATGGAGAGGGGTGCTTTATACCGATTTGTGACCCGGTCAGGGCGCATGAAAACACTTATTCCGATGTATCGGTACGAGTCGTCCTTACTGCGCATGTCTGTGACGTCAGCTACACGCGCTGCTGCTATTGCCGGAAGCTAGCTGAAGCAGAGCGAGCGAAAAGCACGGCGGGCGGAAGACAGAACTGGTCAATATCTGAGACAAACATGTTGCCGGAGACATTGAAGGAGGAAACTAAAAGCGCAAACGGGGAAAACGAGCGAAATAACGCTGACGTTTCAGGCAGGAAAGCGCGGAGCGATGATTTGTTTACAGCGGAAGTCGCTACGCTACGCTTCTTCTTCTACCATTTCCGGTGCTTTTGGTCAAACTGCGCATGTCAGAATATTCTGTTCCGATCAAAAGTGTGATGCATGAACACGCAAATCCTAATCGGATCGGATTTTTAGGGTCCATGAACACGCATCGGATCACAGTTTTACTCTGAACTCTGATCGGAATAAAGAAACTTTGTCCGTGTAAACGCACCTCGTCTGAACTCGCCCTCCTTGCTGCTGCCCTCCTGTGGTCCTCCCATCGCAGCGTCTGACCCGCCTTGAGAGGCAGTTGTTGTTTTAAACATAGTGGGACTTCTCTTCTCCTGCTGTGATCATGTATTATGCATGGTGATGCTGTGCATATTTCAAAGGCCTTGTGAATTTGTTGTGTGTATATATACACATGCAGTACATACATACATAAAGATGTACTTTCAGCTTGCAGTTAACTGCAGTATATGGTGCAGGTGGACGTGCATGTCTGAGAGGATCATATGTTGTGGGTGGCTCTCTGAGAGGCCGTGAGCCAGGACGGTGAAGACGGCCTGCAGGAGGCATGTCAAGGAGGCATGTCAAGGAGGCATGTCAAGGAGACATGTCAAGGAGCATGAATGGGAGTTTGTTTGTGGGACGCATGGGGGCAGGAGGCGCTCCAGCCAGCCGGCGGTCCCACCGTGTTTACTTCGTTGCAGTAATACCTTGACATACTAGTATAAGTCATTCCAGGACTTGAGGCAGAGCCTCAGGCGAGTACAGCCTGGACAGTACTGCGTGTTTCACGTCTCTACCGGTACTTTTGTTTGCTTGTCCAGTCTGTTCTTAAAGTCTTTTCTTGCAGGTAAGCAAACGTGGTGGATGTCCATGTTTATGTCGTTATTGTTGCATTGAATCTAAAATGCTTCGTTCGCACCGACGCATCGAACGTATCGTAGATCAATGCCTGTCCCTCCCTCAGAGCCACAGAGACTTCCTGTCCAATGGGCTGCTGCTCCGCTAGCTCAACCCAAGGCCGTCCGCCGAAGGACAGCGTCTCTGCAGCTCCCGTTGTGAAGCCAGCCAGTCCTTTCCCTAGTCACAAGCTCAGTTTGGTCGCTCGGCCTTCGCTGACATAGTGCTGAATGGATGAGTCGCCAGCTGCAGTTCAACAATCCCAAACCTGCAATGAACTTGTAGACCGAAGCCGTGAGTCAGGCTGTCAAGTAGCATCCGTCTGTGTGTTTTATCCTCGTCTGTAAATATAAATGTGGTATTCAGCGATCAGTCAGTTCATAGAGCAGTGTGTGTGTGTGTGTGTGTGTGCGTGTGTTGCACGTTTCTGCTTTGAGCTGGCAGAATGAGTCATGCTGCAGGGGCAGGTTGTAACTGCACTCACACACTGAGTACAAACATGTACTGGGACGGCTGGGAAAGTTGTCAATCAAAATAAACTTTTATTGCCTCACAAGGTAGGACATTTGTTTTTAACTTTTCCAGGTTGTGGGTCATGTTGCCCACCAGCTACGCTCGCTAGCCAGGGTGTGGGTTAGGGTGTGGGTTAGGGTGTGGGTTAGGGTGTGGGTTAGGGTGTGGGTTAGGGTTAGGGTTAGGGTGTGGGTTAGGGTTAGGGTTAGGGTGTGGGTTAGGGTGTGGGTTAGGGTTAGGGTTAGGGTTAGGGTTAGGGTGTGGGTTAGGGTTAGGGTGTGGGTTAGGGTTAGGGTTAGGGTGTGGGTTAGGGTGTGGGTTAGGGTTAGGGTTAGGGTGTGGGTTAGGGTTAGGGTTAGGGTGTGGGTGTGGGTTAGGGTTAGGGTGTGGGTTAGGGTGTGGGTTAGGGTGTGGGTTAGGGTGTGGGTTAGGGTTAGGGTGTGGGTTAGGGTTAGGGTGTGGGTGTGGGTTAGGGTTAGGGTGTGGGTTAGGGTGTGGGTTAGGGTTAGGGTTAGGGTGTGGGTTAGGGTTAGGGTTAGGGTGTGGGTTAGGGTGTGGGTTAGGGTTAGGGTGTGGGTTAGGGTTAGGGTGTGGGTTAGGGTTAGGGTTAGGGTTAGGGTTAGGGTTCGGTGAGCTTTTGTAGCGCTGAAGGGCATGTCTAGCCCGTTTCACCTTGCTCTGTGTACACAGAGTACAGACAGGTGCTCTGGACCTCTTATTGGACGTACAACAGAACATGCGCTGCTTAGCAACACACCGGAGACTGAGTTTAGTGCAGGAGCTACTCGGGTCTGTGTGCTGCTATTTAATGGACAGAGCGTCGCGATCAGTCTGGGACTCAAATGGAATCAGGCCAGTCACAAACGTCTCTTGATGTTCTCTTAGGAAAGGGAAATGAGGACGTTGTGTTGTTGTTGTTGTTGACGAGTAGAGCATCAGAACCGGGAGCCCACTCGTCCATCCGATGGCCCAGAGGAAGCGGCG
>NC_090914.1:11664026-11714026 GCF_040956055.1 Brachionichthys hirsutus | reverse complement strand
CACACACACACACACACAGAGACAGACACACACACACACACAGACACACACACACACACACACACACAGACACACACACAGACACACACACACACACACACACAGACACACACACAGACACACACACACACACACACACAGACACACACACACACACACACAGAGACACACACACACACACACACACACACACATAGACACACAGCCTCTGGATAAACATAAAGATATGCATACGCTGTATTATTCACACAATAAAACGACGCCCACAGAGAAGCACATTCTCCACAGGAGTCGTTCCGCCCACCTGTAACCGCTAGTGAGACCACGCCCCCCCCCCCCCTCTCTCCCTCTCTCCCCCAACAGATTTTGCAGAACTTGGGAAATGGCCTGTCTGAGGATGGAAGCAAGATCACGCTAACGCAGGAGAACAGGGGAGGTGAGCACACACACACACACACACACACACACACACACACACAGACACACACAGACACGCACACACACACACACACACACACACACACGCACACACACACACACCTGGCCCGTACTCGGGCTGAATATCAAACAGTCTCTCCATCCCAAGCGGATCAATACAGATTGGTCCGATGCGATCCCCTCACATCTGTATGGGCATGCTGGGGGGGGGGCTGTCACCTGACACCCACCAGCCCCCCCTCCATTGTTCTGTTCCAGCTTCATTAGGGCGATGAACAACAACGAGCCTCTCGGTGAAGAGACACTTTATAATTAGGAGAATGTGTGTGTGTGTGTGTGTGTGGGACCCCCCCCCCCCAGCCGTGCCCTCTGCCCACGCAGACAGCCAAGTCAATAATGCTGGGCCTTGCATTCACACATCAGACCCCCCCCCCCCACACATGAATGCTAATAGACCTGCACCCCGGCTCCTCCGTGGGGGGGGGGGGGCTGTCTGACAGGAAACGGGGAAGTGGAGCGTGCCGCCTTCTCTCCTCTAAATAAACCCCTTGTGTGTGTGGGGGGGGGGGGGGGGGCAGCCCCTCTAGAACTGAAACGTCTTCTTCTTCTGCTCTTCCTGCCTGCAGCGTCTCTCGGGCTTTGGAGGTCTCGCCTCAGCCGCGTCATGTTCTCCATGGCCAACTGCCTGCTGCTGATGAAGGTGCGTCGGGGGGGGGGGGCACACTGAAACCCCCCCAGACTGACCACTAATTGGATTCTTGGCCAGTGAGAGAGGGAGAACGGGAGAGAGAGAACGAGGGAGGTGTGGAGGCTCTAGAGAGAGCCACAGTGCCATCTAGTGGTGGGAATGAAAACTCCTCGGAGCGCTGGAGGAGGAGAAGTCTGCCTGTTAGCAGGAATACGGAAAAACTGCTGGATGGGTCCGGATGAATACATTCTGAAGATGGTCCTGGTCTAATTTGGATCCATTAAGTTCTGAGAGATCCGGATTCCCGTCCGGATACAGAAACATCTGGATTTTCCCATTTACTTTATAATTGAGGCTTTTTCTAAAATCATATCCAGTTAAATCTGCATTCAATTCAGAATCAGAGCCATAAAGGGGTCCGATCTGAACCACCATTAAACACGTCTTGTGGTTCTGATCCAGAATGAGGTCAGGAACAAATATTACATTTTAACATTAAACCATTTATGGATTAAGAATCAGTTAAAAATAAACATCAGCTCTGATTCACTTTGACTTTTCATGTTGGTGTTTAAAGATACCAGAACAATCTAGAACCTCCTGGTGCTGATCCAGGTCACCATGGTGATGGTGCAGTGAGCTGCTTGGGGGGGGGGGGGGGTCTGTGCCCTCTGAGGGCCTCTCCAGTCCTTAACTAAAGCTACGGTTTGTTTACCTCTCTGGTTCTTTCTCTAGATTATTCTGAACAGACAACAAACCCTGCTGAAAGGGAGGAGCTTTGTCTTTGACCGCTTTCTGTCTGTTAAAGAGAGAGAGACGGAATCAAAGGTTTATTATTACAGGTATGAGCTGTGTAATATTTGATGCTCTGGAAACGGCGGCTGAGCAATCTGAAGCAAGCTCCTCCCACTGGACATGGTCCAATCCCAGCGCAGGACGCTCTGTCTACACACACTGCCCCCCCAGTAGCCCCGCCTCTCTCTCCAGGCCTGGGTCACTCACCTTTAACCACCCGGTCTTTGCCCCCCCCCCCCCTCTCAGGACTACATCCTGGCTGTGGAGACCTATCACTCCATCGTCCAGTACGAGCCCCAGCAGAGGGTGCAGCTCCTGAGTGGGATAGGACGCATCTTCCTGCAGGTCGACCTGTTCACACGCACACGCACGCACACACACACACGCACACGCCCTGAGGTGCCCAACAGAGAAACCCGAGAAGGTGGACAGGAAGGAGAATTGATGCTGTGTCCTTAAAACAAAATGATTGGAAGCGAGACGTTGACCTGTGACCTGTGACCTGTCAGTAATTGTGCTGCGTCAGCACTTCATCAGTGTCGCTGCAAAAGTGCAGATTCCCGTTCTTGGACTAAAGTCTTCCATTTAGGAATCATATTGATCGTATTCAGATTACTGTGATCCTGGGATTAACAGATTTAATGTAATACTGACAAACGTTTCATCTCGTCTCACTTAAATATATATCTATCGTCGGTGGTTAATCTGCTGTTCTGGACGTCGGTGGTTAATCTGCTGCTGTTCTGGACGTCGGTGGTTAATCTGCTGTTGTTCTGGACGTCGGTGGTTAATCTGCTGTTGTTCTGGACGTCGGTGGTTAATCTGCTGTTCTGGACGTCGGTGGTTAATCTGCTGCTGTTCTGGACGTCGGTGGTTAATCTGCTGCTGTTCTGGACGTCGGTGGTTAATCTGCTGTTCTGGACGTCGGTGGTTAATCTGCTGCTTCCTGGACGTCGGTGGTTAATCTGCTGCTTCCTGGACGTCGGTGGTTAATCTGCTGCTTCCTGGACGTCGGTGGTTAATCTGCTGCTTCCTGGACGTCGGTGGTTAATCTGCTGCTGTTCTGGACGTCGGTGGTTAATCTGCTGTTCTGGACGTCGGTGGTTAATCTGCTGTTGTTCTGGACGTCGGTGGTTAATCTGCTGCTGTTCTGGACGTCGGTGGTTAATCTGTTGTTCTGGACGTCGGTGGTTAATCTGCTGCTTCCTGGACGTCGGTGGTTAATCTGCTGCTTCCTGGACGTCGGTGGTTAATCTGCTGCTGTTCTGGACGTCGGTGGTTAATCTGCTGCTGTTCTGGACGTCGGTGGTTAATCTGCTGCTTCCTGGACGTCGGTGGTTAATCTGCTGTTCTGGACGTCGGTGGTTAATCTGCTGCTGTTCTGGACGTCGGTGGTTAATCTGCTGTTCTGGACGTCGGTGGTTAATCTGCTGCTTCCTGGACGTCGGTGGTTAATCTGCTGTTGTTCTGGACGTCGGTGGTTAATCTGCTGCTGTTCTGGACGTCGGTGGTTAATCTGCTGCTTCCTGGACGTCGGTGGTTAATCTGCTGCTGTTCTGGACGTCGGTGGTTAATCTGCTGTTCTGGACGTCGGTGGTTAATCTGCTGCTTCCTGGACGTCGGTGGTTAATCTGCTGCTTCCTGGACGTCGGTGGTTAATCTGCTGCTGTTCTGGACGTCGGTGGTTAATCTGCTGTTGTTCTGGACGTCGGTGGTTAATCTGCTGCTTCCTGGACGTCGGTGGTTAATCTGCTGCTTCCTGGACGTCGGTGGTTAATCTGCTGCTGTTCTGGACGTCGGTGGTTAATCTGCTGCTGTTCTGGACGTCGGTGGTTAATCTGCTGCTTCCTGGACGTCGGTGGTTAATCTGCTGTTCTGGACGTCGGTGGTTAATCTGCTGCTGTTCTGGACGTCGGTGGTTAATCTGCTGCTGTTCTGGACGTCGGTGGTTAATCTGCTGTTCTGGACGTCGGTGGTTAATCTGCTGCTGTCTTCGTCTTGGCCAGATTGGAGACGTTAAAACGGCAGAGAGGTACTTCCGGGACGTGGAGGAGGCCTCTCAGACAGAAGGGAGTCCGCCCACTCACGCCACCTGCGTGCTGATGAACAGGTGCGCTGGCGTCGTGTGTCCTCTGCCCTGCGAGGGGCGAGACAACCTGTCCCCCTCGGTGCCGGACTGAAGCTGTCCAGATGTTTTCTGTGCGTCTCTGTGTCTCCAGGGCCTTCGTCCACCTCAGCCAGAACAGCTACGCCGAAGCGCACGCGTCCTTCCTCCGAGTCTTGGACTTGGACCCACAAAGCCCCGTTGTAAGTGCAACGTGGCCCTGAGCCACGTCGCCTTGGAAACGCACTTCTTTGCTTTGCACCAGTATCATTGGTCCTGATATTAAGTTCACTTATTCCCTCACTTTGTGCAAGTGCAGGCCAACAACAATGCGGCGGTGTGCTTGCTGTACCTGGGCCGTCTGAAGGAGTCCCTGGGCCAGCTGGAGGGCCTGGTGCAGCAGGAGCCGGCGCTGTACCTCCACGAGAGCGTCCTCTTCAACCTGACCACGATGTACGAGCTGGAGTCGTCTCGCAGCACCCAGAAGAAGCAGGCCCTGCTGGAGGCCGTGGCCCGCCGCGAGGGAGACAGCTTCAACACGCAGTGCCTGAAGCTGGCCTGAGAGGACGGGGGGGCGCTCAAGGTCCTGTGGACGTCTGGTGACACAAACGTCCACGTCCTCTGAAGTATGGAGAAACCAACCGTCCTTAAAATGACCGGAAAACGGCTCCTTTAATCCGTGCAGATTATTTTACGGCATACATTCGATCAATATTTAGGGAAACGCAGTTGTTTGAGTTTTCTTGTGGCCGAGATGAGAACGTTGACAATTAACCAGGTGAACATAGCCTAGCTAGCTAGCTTAGCCTAGCTTTTCATGTTATTTGATTTGACAATTGAAACAAACATGATATTAATGTCAATAAATAAACTCCATACTGTTGAAGCTAGCAAGCCAGCCTGGCTAATGCTAGCCGACTGCTGCCAGGCTAAGCTAACAGGCTACTGGCTGTAGCTTTGTATCTGGTGCTATTTTCTCAACCTGTTCCTCTCAACGGCTGCTTTAAAGATGCTGCATGATGGGATGGAGCTTTGTGAGTCCCTTGTTGGATGGGCCGGTGAGTTCAGTCTCACCTGAGACTGGGTTCTGTCCCGAGCGTCTCAGATGTCCAAAGCTCCCTCCGGCGAGGCCACATTCAGCTTTGTTCGCTCCTGCAGTCAAATAATCTCCTCAGATTACTCGTGTTGACGAAGCGTAAACTCGTAGGGCTCTAAAAGTGTACATCAGAAAAGCTGTTTATTATTGAAAGTTATTATAAAGCATGTCTTCTTAGGTCTTCTAGTCATTTGTCCTCGTGGTTCCTCAATCTTCAGTTTACATATTGATTATATTTATGTACATTAAAATGTGTTTTTTGTTTGTTTTGTTTTCTCCTGAATAAAATTTGAATTTTACATCTCGTCTGATTTAATGGAATGAAAGGTTTATTTATCTGTCCACATGTCTCTTTAAATTAACATGTAATAGGAAAATACGTTTTAAATGCATAATTACGTCTACAACACTTATCAAAACAAAGTGTCGTACAGAAGAAAATTACAGACAAAAAAAACACATTTAGAGAATAAACTAGCACAAAAAGGAGGTTTAGATCAAATGAGGAGTTTTAACATGAGACGTGGACATCCTGTCTCTTGCTGTTTTTCATGTCTGCAGCAGAGTCCCTGCATTTACGGAGGAATGTGTCCTCAATTCCGTTCCAATCAAAGGCGAGGAGAACAAAGCAGCTTTGAAACCTTTCGTTTGAGCAGAGGTGGTGAACCGGCTCAGCTGCACCCGAACCCAGCCCGAATTCACACACCACCACTAGATGGCAGCATTTCTTCAGTCATGCCAAATGGCACCAAGAAGATTTCCCTTTCTCCTCTTTGAGTCGAGCTGTGAAAACCCACGAGTACACGCTGTACAGTACATATCATGTACTGGTAGTAAAACTGCGTTCCTTGCGTCCTGCAATTCCTGATCGGATACATTATTGTTCACATTTCTGAGTGGAAAGTTATGGCGTGATCGTAATGTTTGCATGTGGAGTTAAAACGGAAAACATTTCGCTTTAGGAGCATAAAAAAATTAATTAACCCTTTAAGAGTGAAAGCTGAACAGATTTATTGAGATTCCACCGGAGAGGTTGTCGCCGTGCAGGATAGAAACTCATCACTGTGGAGTTCGTGCTCCGCTACAGACGACCACGCCTCCTCCACGCCTCCTCCGCGCCTCCTCCGCGCCTCCTCCACGACTCCTCCACGCCTCCTCCACGACTCCTCCACGCCTCCTCCACGCCTCCTCCACGCCTCCTCCACGACTCCTCCACGCCTCCTCCACGACTCCTCCACGACTCCTCCACGCCTCCTCCGCGCCTCCTCCACGACTCCTCCGCGCCTCCTCCACGACTCCTCCGCGCCTCCTCCACGCCTCCTGCGGCGTTGTGTGCAGCCGCTGTCTCAGCACTCCAGCAGCGACGCCAAGTACTTCCGACGGATGTCGAGTTCGTCAGACGGACGGTTGTAAGCCTTCCACACCGGCTCGCCCACGAACAACCTCATGGCTTTGGTGTAGTTCTAGAGAAGCAGACATGATCAGCGTGATCCGACCTGAGCTCTACCTCTATCAGCGTGATCCGACCTGAGCTCTACCTTTATCAGCGTGATCCGACCTGAGCTCTACCTCTATCAGCGTGATCCGACCTGAGCTCTACCTCTATCAGCGTGATCCGACCTGAGCTCTACCTCTATCAGCGTGATCCGACCTGAGCTCTACCTTTATCAGCGTGATCCGACCTGAGCTCTACCTTTATCAACGTGATCCGACCTGAGCCCTACGTCTATCAACGTGATCCGACCTGAGCCCTACGTCTATCAGCGTGATCCGACCTGAGCTCTACCTCTATCAGCGTGATCCGACCTGAGCCCTACGTCTATCAGCGTGATCCGACCTGAGCTCTACCTCTATCAGCGTGATCCGACCTGAGCCCTACGTCTATCAGCGTGATCCGACCTGAGCCCTACGTCTATCAGCGTGATCCGACCTGAGCTCTACCTCTATCAGCGTGATCCGACCTGAGCCCTACGTCTATCAGCGTGATCCAACCTGAGCTCTACCTCTATCAGCGTGATCCGACCTGAGCCCTACGTCTATCAGCGTGATCCGACCTGAGCTCTACCTCTATCAGCGTGATCCGACCTGAGCCCTACGTCTATCAGCGTGATCCGACCTGAGCTCTACCTCTATCAGCGTGATCCGACCTGAGCCCTACGTCTATCAGCGTGATCCGACCTGAGCCCTATGTCTATCAGCGTGATCCGACCTGAGCTCTACCTCTATCAGCGTGATCCGACCTGAGCCCTACGTCTATCAGCGTGATCCGACCTGAGCTCTACCTCTATCAGCGTGATCCGACCTGAGCTCTACCTCTATCAGCGTGATCCGACCTGAGCCCTACGTCTATCAGCGTGATCCGACCTGAGCCTTACGTCTATCAGCGTGATCCGACCTGAGCTCTACCTCTATCACCGTGATCCGACCTGAGCTCTACGTCTATCAGCGTGATCCGACCTGAGCTCTACGTCTATCAGCGTGATCCGACCTGAGCCCTACGTCTATCAGCGTGATCCGACCTGAGCTCTACCTCTATCAGCGTGATCCGACCTGAGCTCTACCTCTATCAGCGTGATCCGACCTGAGCCCTACCTCTATCAGCGTGATCCGACCTGAGCTCTACCTCTATCAGCGTGATCCGACCTGAGCTCTACGTCTATCAGCGTGATCCGACCTGAGCTCTACGTCTATCAGCGTGATACGACCTGAGCTCTACGTCTATCAGCGTGATCCGACCTGAGCTCTACGTCTATCAGCGTGATCCGACCTGACGAAAACGGGCCGTAACAACACAACCCTGATATTGCATCTTTAAACTGATGAACATTATTCTTGTTCTGAATTTTGGACTCTTTTTAAAAGGTTGCTACAGGGTCATGTTTACCTCGTGCTGCATCATCCAAGAAGAGGCCAGTTATTCAAGTTTTACATCTTTCGTGTTCCTTCTGTCTTCTAAAAGCTCACTGTTTGTCTTTCAAATGTGAGTGAGTCAGAAACGATTCAGCCTTTCTTCAGGCATCGGTTCATTCCGTCTCATCTCGTCCAGCATGCCGTCTCGCTTTAGAGCTGCTGTCCCTGTTGGACAGTCTTGAAGGCAACCAGATGAAGTTCCAATTTACCAGCTAACATTCAGTCCCTGTCCCAAGTAGCAGTACCAGTAGTATGAGTAGTATTAGCAGTACTAGTAGCAGTAGCGGGTGGTGGGTTCAGATCAACGACAGCTACATTCTTGAATGCTACGTACGGTACAGTTCTAGCAGCAGTAGCAGTAGTAGGAGTAGTATTAGCAGTACTAGTACCAGTTGTAACAGTAGTAGTAGTACTAGTAGCAGTAGTAGTAGTAGCAGCAGTAGTATTAGTAGCAGTACTAGTAGCAGTAGAGGGCATTGGGTTCAGATCGACAACAGCTACATTCTTGAATGCTACGTACAGTACAGTACAAGTAGCAGTACCAGTAGTATGAGTAGTATTAGCAGTACTAGTAGCAGTAGCAGGAGTACTAGTAGCAGTAGCGGGTGGTGGGTTCAGATCAACGACAGCTTCTTGAATGCTACGTACAGTACAGTACAAGTAGCAGTACCGGTAGTAGGAGTAGTATGAGCAGTACTAGTAGCTACGCACGGTCTCATCCAAGGTGAAGCGATGGTAGATGCCAGCCGGCAGCGTGATCAGGTCTCCCTTGCGCATGGCGATGCGGATCCATCGTTCCTCCTTGTCTCTGACGTCAAAGTAGGCCCGACCATCCAGGATGTAGCGGATCTCGTCGTCCAGGTGCAGGTGCTCCTCAAAGAACATCTTCAGCTGATGGATACCAAAGAAAGGTCCTGGACAATGATTAGAAGCCCCGTTGTCCCGGTCCTGTCTCTGGAGGACGATGTCCCTTTGATCGCGTTTCAGCTGTTTGGGAGCTTTTTCTCACAAAGCGACAGAATCACAGAAACACTTTTACTGGGTCGAAACGTGCAGCTTCTGCAGTACTCAGAGCTCGGATTACCTTTCCCTCGTAGTTGGGCAGGCTGTCCTTGTGAATAGTGATTATGTCCGTGTAGGAGTAGCCTTGATCTTTACGGATCTGCTCCAGCTCTGGATCCGTTTCATAGATGTCAGCATTGAGCTGCAACCACAGGAAGCATTAGTGAGCACACGGGTAACCAACAACAGTGTGAAGGTCACAGCCGGAGCTACACCCGCCGGCGGTGTGAAAGTCCAACTGGAGCTACACCCGCCGGCGGTGTGAAAGTCCAACTGGAGCTACACCCGCCGGCGGTGTGAAAGACCAACCGGAGCTACGTCAGCCGGCGGTGTGAAAGACCAACCGGAGCTACGTCAGCCGGCGGTGTGAAAGTCCAACCGGAGCTACACCCGCCGGCGGTGTGAAAGACCAACCGGAGCTACACCCGCCGGCGGTGTGAAAGTCTAACTCAGGGGTGCTCACACTTTTTCAGCATGCGAGCTACTTATAAAATGACCAAGTCAAAGCTCTACCCACTAAAAACATGCTAAACATAGAAGTATTTTCAAACATATTGAGCATTCTTTATGTACAATGTATGTTGATGTACCCTGTGTAACCGCATGAGCCAATATTAAACAACACAATTTAAGCAACTATGAACATTTCTTTGTATTTGCATCAGTTTACTTTGATGACTTGCATTGACTTGAGTCAGGGATGCGTAGTCCGGACAGTCGCTGCTGACTCAAGCACACTTCCAAATGTTCATCGGTCATGGTGGAACGGTGCTTGGACTGAATGATGTTCATGTGGGGAAAGGCTGACTCGCATAAATAAGTGGAACCGAGTAATGCAGTGAAGGAGGCGGCACCTGTCCTCATGTTGGGGGACGTGTCCTCCAGAACTGTCCACTAGGTGTCGACTTCAGTTCGACGTCGGCTTGAAGAGTCAAAATCTAATTTTCCACTCCAGAAGAGTTCAGATGAAACAGTGTTGCAATCTTTGATGCGAGTGTATTAACATCAGCATCTTCGTTGATGGTTAGCACATGAACGTAGCGACTGGCTCCATCAGAGACAAGACTTGAAAGCGATTGTCAAACAGTGAGAAACACTCTCAATCTCTGACGTCCGTCCACATTTGCCGGTTCCATCCTCAGCGTGGCTCCACAGCGCCGTGTAATGGACTTCTGGACAGCAGAGCTTTGATTGAAGATAATATCTCGGCCTTGTTCTTAAAGTCTCGGAACAATCAGTCCGCTGCTCTAACGAACGCCTCTTTCACCACCTCTCCGTCTTGGAAGGACTTCTTGTTCGTAACGATGGCGTGACTCACGCAGGACGATGCCTCGGTGGCGGCTTTCGCTTCGGAAGTGCCGGCATGTTGCGTGAAAACTGTGTGCTGTCCGGACTACTGGGGTTTTGTTTCGTTAACTTTTCTTTTTCGCAGCTCGCTTTTCGGCAGAAAGTCGGTGTCGTATTTCCCATGGACAGTCCGAAAATGGCGCTCCACTTTTCCCTTCTTCGGTAACGCGATGGTCGACAGTTCAGGCAAACGCACTTGGAAAGCGACTTTGTGAAAAAAGATTCCACCTCCCATTCCTCATGAGAGGTCAGGCTACGTTCCGACTCTCACCTCTGGGTCATGGGAGGACGGACAAGATCCCGGATTCAAGCGGTCCAAGCGAGTTTCCCCCGCAGGGGGGCTGGACGCAGCCTGAGAGACGGGAGGAGGAGCCCAGTCAGGAAGGAACCCGGAGTAGAGCCGCTGCTCCTCCACATCGAGGGGAGTCAGCTGAGGACGCTCGGCTATCGATGTGACACGCCCCCTGGAGGAGGTCAGGGGGCGTGGCTATCAATAGCAAAATAGTATTATGTGTATTTTTCCTTTTTTAGTATCTTTTATCTTATTTTAACATTTTTGCATGTTTTATTATTGTACTTTGCACTGTTGGGAGCGCTTGGTGATTTCTGTGCACTTGTTGCCATGACAATAAAGACCTATTCTATTCATAGCAAGACGACATGATTTTTTGTTTTTACTTTATTTGCATATTACTTTGAACCAAAGTAACTTCAACATGCTGTTCGGTGTTGACAGTAACTTCATTGTTCCTTTCTTGTTGTCTTCCAGAACGCTAACCTTTATTTAACTGAACACAAATGAACCGTCATTTAAAGATTAACAAAGAAAGACAAACTCGTCAGGCTGGAGTGGCGCGATGATTGTGTGTCGTTAGTGGGTCAGAGAGCGTGAGGAGGAAGTGTTCTACCAGCAGAATGCCAGGCTGAGCGCTGAACCCGACCAGACCGGAACCAGCACCGTGCGGGGCTTAGAGCCAGACCAGACCGGAACCAGCACCGTGCAGGGCTTAGAACTCTACCAGACCGGAACCAGCACCGTGCAGGGCTTAGAACTCTACCAGACCGGGACCAGCACCGTGCAGGGCTTAGAGCCAGACCAGACCAGAACCAGCACCGTGCAGGGCTTAGAACTCTACCAGACCGGAACCAGCACCGTGCGGGGCTTAGAACTCTACCAGACCGGAACCAGCACCGTGCGGGGCTTAGAGCCCGACCAGACCGGAACCAGACCGTGCGGGGCTTAGAACCAGCCCAGACCAGAACCAGCACCGTGCGGGGCTTAGAACTCTACCAGACCGGAACCAGCACAGTGCGGGGCTTAGAACTCTACCAGACCGGAACCAGCACCGTGCGGGGCTTAGAGCCCGACCAGACCGGAACCAGCACCGTGCAGGGCTTAGAGCCAGACCAGACCAGAACCAGCACCGTGCCGGGCTTAGAACCAGCCCAGACCAGAACCAGCACCGTGCGGGGCTTAGAACTCTACCAGACCGGAACCAGCACCGTGCGGGGCTTAGAGCCCGACCAGACCGGAACCAGCACCGTGCAGGGCTTAGAGCCAGACCAGACCAGAACCAGCACCGTGCGGGGTTTAGAACCAGCCCAGACCAGAACCAGCACCGTGCCGGGCTTAGAACCAGCCCAGACCAGAACCAGCACCGTGCAGGGCTTAGAACTCTACCAGACCGGAACCAGCACCGTGCAGGGCTTAGAGCCCTACCAGACCGGAACCAGCACCGTGCAGGGCTTAGAGCCAGACCAGACCGGAACCAGCACCGGACGGTTCTTGCAGCGTTCAGACTACTTGTGTCCGTCAGTGTAAACAGCAGCTGCTTTACCTTCCAGTAGAAAACTCCCAGCTTCTTTAAGTCCTCCGGGGACACGGGCTGGTCCGGGTCCAGTCTGTGAGGGGTCCTCTGGTCCCCCTCGGAGCTGTCCATGTACCAGGCTTGGAGACTCATGCTGCTGCCGGTGAGGTCCGACGGCCGAAGTCACAGCCCCGCGTGACGCGTCACGTGGTGACAGCCAAATACAGCCCCATCCCCCTCACCCAACACGCGCGCGCGCGCACGCGCTCGCACATGCCCAGCTGAGGTTGGAGGATGGGGCAGAAGGAGGAGAGCATGAGAGAGATGAAGGAGGAGGAGGAAGAGAGGGTGAGATGAGGGGAGAAGGGTGCTGGGACAGACGAGACTAGACTAGACTAGACCACTAGAGGAGACTAGACTAGACCACTAGACTTGACTAGACTAGACCACTAGAGGAGACTAGACTAGACCACTAGACTTGACTAGACTAGACCACTATAGGAGACTAGACTAGACCACTAGAGGAGACTAGACTAGACCACTAGACTAGACTAGACTAGACCACTAGAGGAGACTAGACTAGACCACTAGAGGAGACTAGACTAGACCACTAGAGGAGACTAGACTAGACTAGACCACTAGAGGAGACTCGACTAGACCACTAGAGACTAGACTAGACCACTAGAGGAGACTTGACAGACTCGACTAGACTAGACCACTAGAGGAGACTCGACTAGACCACTAGACCACTAGAGGAGACTAGACTAGACCACTAGAGGAGACTAGACTAGACCACTAGACTAGACTAGACTAGACCACTAGAGGAGACTAGACTAGACCACTAGAGGAGACTAGACTAGACCACTAGACTAGACCACTAGAGGAGACTCGACTAGACCACTAGAGACTAGACTAGACCACTAGAGGAGACTTGACAGACTCGACTAGACTAGACCACTAGAGGAGACTCGACAGACTCGACTAGACTAGACCACTAGAGGAGACTCGACTAGACTAGACTAGACCACTAGAGGAGACTCGACAGACTCGACTTGACTAGACCACTAGAGGAGACTCGACTAGACCACTAGACTAGACTAGACTAGACCACTAGAGGAGACTAGACTAGACCACTAAAGGAGACTCGACTAGACCACTAGACTAGACTAGACTAGACCACTAGAGGAGACTAGACTAGACCACTAGAGGAGACTAGACTAGACCACTAGAGGAGACTCGACTAGACCACTAGAGACTAGACTAGACCACTAGAGGAGACTTGACAGACTCGACTAGACTGGACCACTAGAGGAGACTCGACAGACTCGACTAGACCACTAGACTAGACTAGACTAGACCACTAGAGGAGACTAGACTAGACCAGTAGACTAGACTAGACTAGACCACTAGAGGAGACTAGACTAGACCACTAGAGGAGACTCGACTAGACCACTAGACTAGACTAGACTAGACCACTAGACTAGACTAGACTAGACCACTAGAGGAGACTCGACAGACTCGACTAGACTAGACCACTAGAGGAGACTCGACTAGACCACTAGACTAGACTAGACTAGACCACTAGAGGAGACTCGACAGACTCGACTAGACTAGACCACTAGAGGAGACTCGACAGACTCGACTAGACTAGACCACTAGAGGAGACTCGACTAGACCACTAGACTAGACTAGACTAGACCACTAGAGGAGACTCGACAGACTCGACTAGACTAGACCACTAGAGGAGACTCGACTAGACCACTAGACTAGACTAGACTAGACCACTAGAGGAGACTCGACAGACTCGACTAGACTAGACCACTAGAGGAGACTCGACAGACTCGACTAGACTAGACCACTAGAGGAGACTCGACTAGACCACTAGACTAGACTAGACTAGACCACTAGAGGAGACTAGACTAGACCACTAGAGGAGACTCGACTAGACCACTAGACTAGACTAGACTAGACCACTAGAGGAGACTAGACTAGACCACTAGAGGAGACTAGACTAGACCACTAGAGGAGACTAGACTAGACCACTAGACTAGACCACTAGAGGAGACTCGACTAGACCACTAGAGACTAGACTAGACCACTAGAGGAGACTTGACAGACTCGACTAGACTGGACCACTAGAGGAGACTCGACTAGACCACTAGACTAGACTAGACTAGACCACTAGAGGAGACTAGACTAGACCACTAGAGGAGACTAGACTAGACCACTAGAGGAGACTAGACTAGACCACTAGACTAGACCACTAGAGGAGACTCGACTAGACCACTAGAGACTAGACTAGACCACTAGAGGAGACTTGACAGACTCGACTAGACTGGACCACTAGAGGAGACTCGACAGACTCGACTAGACCACTAGACTAGACTAGACTAGACCACTAGAGGAGACTAGACTAGACCAGTAGACTAGACTAGACTAGACCACTAGAGGAGACTAGACTAGACCACTAGAGGAGACTCGACTAGACCACTAGACTAGACTAGACTAGACCACTAGACTAGACTAGACTAGACCACTAGAGGAGACTAGACTAGACCACTAGAGGAGACTCGACAGACTCGACTAGACTAGACCACTAGAGGAGACTCGACTAGACCACTAGACTAGACTAGACTAGACCACTAGACTAGACTAGACTAGACCACTAGAGGAGACTCGACAGACTCGACTAGACTAGACCACTAGAGGAGACTCGACAGACTAGACTAGACCGGCGGTCTCCAACCTTTTTCCTTCAAAGGACCGGTTTCATGGTGGGCAATTTTTTTGTGGACCGGGGGGTTAATTAAATAAAAAAAGAGGAATATAATCTTACCAATAAACTTTAGATTATGCACTTGCAATAACTATTTATTTTTTTTGAACTTTTTATTTTTTAGAACAAAACATCATCTGAGACAAGTGTGTAAGTAGACATTAATAAGAAAATAATGAACAAAAATAACAAACAAAAACAATATATATACACATAAGAAAAGAAAGTGTATTACCAATAAGGAAAAAAATGAAATAGAAGACACATAAAATAAACAAAGAAAGACAAAAACGAAAAACAAATCCAAAAGTGAAACCTACGCATAGTTAAAAAGACATTTACAGATCGAGGGATTCTTTAACTATAACCTATAACTTTAACTTTAACTATAAACTGGTCCATTTTCATTTGCCGTCATTTTTTCATTATGTAAACTTGCTTTAGTCTGTTTCTCCATTCTATGATCATTGGTGGATTCACCTTCTTCCAGTTGGAAGTGACTGATTTCATGGCAATCAATATTACAATCTTCAAAATATATCTTTGATCACAATTAAAATGATCCCCTAAAATAACTCCTAATAAATAAAGCAACATATTTGAAGGGGCTTGCTTTTTTACAATTATCTCAGTCTCTTCTTTAACGTTTTCCCAGTACCCTAGTATTTCTGGACAGTCCCATAGAAAATGAGTGTGGTCTCCTATTTTGCCACATTGTGTCCAACACAAAGCTTTAGAGTTACCTTTAAAAAAACTTGATACAACTAAGGGAGTATGAAAGTAGCGCGTTTTTAATTTCCATTCAGACTCTTTCCATTGTTGGCTATTGATTCCTTTATGACACTGATTACAGATCTGCTCCCACTGCTCATCTACAATTATTGTGTTGCATTCTAGTTCCCATTTTTCTTTGATGTTTAAAGTGTTTTGAAAGATGTCTGATGATAGCTTTTTATGGAGGTAAGAAATATGTTTATGTATAGGAAGACCTGTTTCTATAATTGTGATAAAATATTTTTCTATAGAATTTGGAATTTTGACAATTCTTTCTTTTTCCTTATGGTTTGTGATGTAATGCCTAATTTGTAAATATCTATATAAATCATTTGAGGGGAGGTCGATTTGTTCCTGTAGTTGTGCAAAGGACTTTAAATGCGTTTCTTCAAACAGTTGATGAAAAATGTTAAGGCCTTTACTTCCCACCTCTGAAAACCCAGATCACTCATTGACGGTGTAAAGTCGATGTTACCTAATATGGGCATGGCTCGTCAGATTGATCCAGCATCTTTGAGCATTTTCTTTACCTCTCTCCAAACCTTCATAGTATGTTTTATCCATTCATTTCCAATCTTCATTTTATTGAAATGCTTTAAGTCTACAAAGGGTAGGACCGATAATTGTGTTCCTTTTACTTCGCCTTGTTCTATTTGAATCCATTTTACTTCCTCGTCTCCAGTAATCCAGGTCACAACTGCTGTTAGTTGAGCTGCCCAATAGTAATGTTTCAAATTTGGCAAAGCTAAACCTCCTTTATTCTTGGCTAAATGAATAATTTTAAGCCTAATTCTGGGTCTCTTGTGTTTTCATATAAATTGAGAGAGTAATTTATTTAACCAATTAAAGGTACAAATTGGAATTCTTAAGGGCAATGACTGGAATAAAAATAAGAGTCGATGAAGTATATTCATTCTTATTGTTTCAAAGACAAAGGGAGGACCTCCCAACGTGTCAGATCATTCTTTATTTGTTTTATTAACTTATTATAGTTTGCGTCAAAGAGTTTTTTGGTATCAGGTGTTATCGTAATTCCCAGATATCTAAATCCTTGTTTGGACCAACGAAAAGATACCGGCTCATTAAGTTGATTAGGCCACCTTCCCATCGAGGTATTGAAGTAACTGGATTTTTTATGAAGAGCAGGATATCGTAAGCAAAAAGAGACATTTTATGGATATTTCTCCCACCATCTTCGTCCCCTTCAATCCGAACATCCCTCCTGATGGCCTCCGCCAGAGGTTCAATGCTGAGAGCAAAGAGGATGGGAGAGAGAGAGTCACCCTTACGCCTCTCTCAATATCAAAAAAGTCAGAACAAAATCCATTAACTCTCATTTTTGACTTTGGATTTTTATATCCAAAACCAGCTCACAAATGTTTTACCAAAACCCATTTCAATTGATGTCTGGTCCAAAGATTCCCAGTCTACCTGGTTGAATGCTTTCTCTGCATCCAAACAGAAGCAGCGACGTTTGTGGGTCTTTTGCCATAAGTGACTGCAGGTTTAGCGCTCTTCTTACGTTATTTGTCCCCTGGCGACCTACAATAAACCCAGTCAGGTCTGGTTTGATCAGTTTCTTAATATATTTTTGTACTCTAGCTGTTAAGATAGATGTTAATATTTTGTAGTCCACACACAGGAGACTGATAGGACGGTAACTAGAACACTGCAGTGGATCGTTTCCTTCCTTATGCAGGACTGTGATGATGGCCTCTGACCACGACTTCAGAGGGTTCCCTGAGTTCAACACATAATTATACAGCTTGGTTAAAATAGGAGTAAAATCATTGACATACACTTTAAAGTATTCGCCAGTAAACCCATCTATTCCAGGTGACTTATTATGTTTTAATTTAATGACTTCTTTTTCTGTAACTGGTTCTACTAACACAGAGCCTTCATCAGTCAGTTTGTCTAATTTAAGATTTCTAAAGAACTTACCTATCCTTTCTTCTTTCAATTCTTGGGATTTACCCTGATACAATTGTTCATAGTATTTAGCAAAAGTATCTGATATTATTTTTGGGTTAGTTTCCGTATCATTGGAGTTAAGTTTTTTTATGCACCGTTAGTTGTGGTCTCAATAATTCCTTCTGTCCTTCATGTTCACGTTTTGTGTTTCATAAATTCCACGTTCTTGTTTTTTAATCCGGGTTCTTGGTCTCTCTGTGCCGAAGCAGCTTTGAACCCTTCATTGCTCGTTAACGAAGCTAATCAGCTGTTGTAGATAAATCGAGTTTTAAGTCTGACTCTCCTGGTTTGTTAAAATAAGTTTTCTTTTCTTCCTCCTCTTCTTCCTCCTCAGTTGGACTTTCCCTTTAGCAAAGAAGCTCTCCAAAGACGTTTGTTTTTTAATTTAATCTTCGCTAATTCACGTCTGTTTTTAGTAACGTATCACGCGAAGCATGAAAATTCACAGGCGATTGTTACGTTGGTGAAAATCCGGTCGTTTTTCAAAATAAAATACCTTTTAGACGCTAATAATCGATACAACGGAAATTGTATACATTAGTTATTCTTCCTGTGCGGCCCGGTAACAAAGCCTCTCGGACCGCTGGTTGGGGACCGCTGGACTAGATCACTAGAGTAGACCACTAGTGTAATGTCTACTCGACATGCATAGTCATGCTCAGGACAACCAGGTTTTGTAGGAACGTAACACGAACTTTATTAGCTTAGCTTAACTCTGTAGCATCCCGCGACGGGTCTCTCGACTGATGCATGCGCATTCCACAACTCCTGTTGTGGTGCATTCAAGGCACATTCAAGGGTAGGAATTCACATACATTACAACTAGAGTAGACTAGACTAGACAGACTAGACTAGAGTAGACCACTAGAGTAGACTAGACCACTAAACTAGACTAGACCACTAAACTAGACTCGACAGGCTACAGTAGACTAGACCACTAGACTAGACAGACTAGACTAGACAGGCTAGACTAGACTATACCTCTAGACTTCAGCACTAGAATGGACAGCCTAGACTAGACTAGACCACTAGAGTAGACTAGACTAGACTAGACAAGACTAGACTAGACAGGCTAGACTAGACTAGACCACTAGAATAGACCAGACTAGACTAGACAAGACTAGACTAGACAGGCTAGACCATTAGACTAGACTAGAGAGGCTAGACTAGGCTAGACCACTAGACTAGACTAGACTAGACTAGACAAAACTAGACTAGACAGGCTAGACTAGACAGGCTAGACCACTAGACTAGACTAGACATGCTTGACTAGACTACACTAGACTAGACTCGAAAGGCTAGACTAGACTAGACCACTAGACTAGACTAGACAGACTAGACAAGACAGGCTAGACCACTCCACAAGACTAGAATAGACTAGAGCACTAGACTAGAATAGACAGACTAGACTAGACATGCTAGACTAGACTAGACCACTAAACTAGACTCGACAGGCTACAGTAGACTAGACCACTAGACTAGACAGACTAGAATACACAGACTAGACTGCCAGACAAGATTAGACCACTAGACTAGACTAGAAGAGCTAGACTAGACTAGACCACTGAACTAGACTCGACATGCTACAATAGATTAGACCACTAGACTAGACTAGACCACTAGACAAGACCACTAGACTAGACAGACGAGACCCGACAGGGTAGACTAGACTAGACCACTACACTAGACCACTAGAATAGACTAGACAGGCTAGACTAGACATGCTAGACTAGACTATACCACTAGAATAGACCAGTAGACTAGACTAGACTGGCCAGACTAGACCTGCTGGACTAGACTAGACAGACTAGACTAGATTCGACCACTAGTCTAGACTAGACTGGCTATACTAGACTAGACAGGCTAGACTAGAATATACCACTAGACTAGACTAGACTAGACTAGACAGGCTCGACTAGACTAGACTAGCTTTATGATGAATAATTTAAAGCAATCTGTTAAAGAGGGAAGGGATTAAGCCCATCGCCTCCTGTCATGGACCCCTGCGCTACGAACTGGTCTGCTCCGTGTCCACATACATTTCTAGATTAATGCAAACTGGTTACCTGAAATGGAACATGAATGAAAACTTTTATAAAAATAAAACGGCTTATTACCGCAGGTGGTCCTTTCTTGTCCCACACCATCTCAAACATGGTTCTACTCTTCACGAGTATCTGTTTCTAATGTTCCTAATGAAGCATCTCGTTGGAAGCATCCATTATTCTGTCCCTAGTCTTTACAGAAACTGTATACATGGAAAACATTTGTGATGGTGGCGCAGTGGTAAGCGCTGTCGCCTCACAGCAAAAAGGTTCAAATCTGACTTGTGGCCTTTCTGTGAGGAGTTTACATGTTTTCCCCGTGTCTGTGTGGGTTCTCCCTAGGTTTTCCCCGTGTCTGCGTGGGTTCTCTCCGGGTTCTCCCCGTGTCTGGGTGGGTTCTCTCTGGGTTCTCCCCGTGTCTGTGTGGGTTCTCTCCGGGTTCTCCCCGTGTCTGGGTGGGTGCTCTCTGGCATCTCCCTGTGTCTGCGTGGGTTCTTTCTGGGTTCTCCTCGTGTCTCTGTGGGTTCTCTCTGGGTTCTCACCGTGTCTGCGTGGGTTCTCTCCGGGTTCTCCCCGTGTCTGCGTGGGTTCTCTCCCGGTTTTCCCCATGTCTGGGTGGGTTCTCTCCGGGTTCTCCCCGTGCCTGGGTGGGTTCTCTCTGGGTTCTCCCCGTGTCTGGGTAGGTTCTCTCCGGGTTTTCCCCGTATCTGGGTGGGTTCTCTCCGGGTTCTCCCCGTGCCTGGGTGGGTTCTCTCCGGGTTCTCCCAGTGTCTGGGTAGGTTCTCTCCGGGTTCTCCCCGTGTCTGGGTAGGTTCTCTCCGGGTTTTTCCCGTATCTGGGTGGGTTCTCTCCGGGTTCTCCCTGTGTCTAGGTGGGTTCTCTCCGGGTTCTCCCCGTGTCTGGGTGGGTTCTCCCCGGGTTTTCCCTGTGTCTGGGTGGGTTCTCTCCCGGTTCTCCATGTGTCTGGGTGGGTTCTCTCCGGGTTCTCCCCGTGTCTGGGTGGGTTCTCTCCGGGTTCTCCTCGTGTCTGGGTGGGTTCTCTCCGGGTTCTCCCCGTGTCTAGGTGGGTTCTCTCTGGGTTCTCCCCATGTCTGGGTAGGTTCTCTCTGGGTTCTCCCCGTGTCTGGGTGGGTTCTCTCCCGGTTCTCCCCGTGCCTGGGTGGGTTCTCTCCGGGTTCTCCCTGTGTGTCTGTGTTGGTCCTCCAGCAATACCTGCGACCCAGATTTCAGATCAAGCGGTCAACAAAATGAA
Source organism: Brachionichthys hirsutus (assembly GCF_040956055.1). Classification (NCBI taxonomy): domain Eukaryota; kingdom Metazoa; phylum Chordata; class Actinopteri; order Lophiiformes; family Brachionichthyidae; genus Brachionichthys; species Brachionichthys hirsutus. Next base: position 11,692,957 of record NC_090914.1, on the reverse strand, counting down.
TAAATAAATATATTTATGATATGCAGTATAACCATTAAAAAAAATAATACAGCATATTATTTGAACAATTACGCCTTCTTGATGTGTTTGATAATTAAACAGTTATACTGTGAAATTATCTTCCTCATCGACGTCATCGTCAGCTGCTCAGTTGCCTCTGCGTCATTCACATATCAGCCACTTCGGCTGGCAGGTCGGTGAAACAGCACCACCCAGCGGCCGCACGCGGAACAGCTCCACGACGCAGTCATCTTTACGGCTCGAGAATAATGTCTGGCGCTGTTTTGACCTCCACCGCGTTCTGTTCTTGATGGCGCCTGTTTGTTAGCAGGAACTGCTGGATGGATCTGCATGAATAAAAATCTGAAGATGCGTCTTGGTCTGATTTAGAGCATTCCGGATACCCAGAGCTGCTTGGCGGAGGTCTGCCAGTGCTTTTCTAGTCGATCATGTTTTTCATTGATGTTATTAAAGTGTTGTCTTCTCATACTAAGAGAGGATAGAAATAAAACATAAAATTAACATGTTCAAAGTACCACCGTGCTAATTCGAATCTGCTGGTGAAGAGGTTTAAACTAAAACAGAGAATCAGGGAAAACAGATATCTCCTCTGCTCCCTGAACGCAGCACGGAACCTGTTATGGAACATCTAGCAGCAAAAGTAAATAGAACTAATACAATAGTTTGTTTCTTGATCTACAAGAGGGGAGCATGCCCTCTTGTGGCCGTTTCTGGAATAAAACCGGAAATGTCCCAAACCCCGTTCATTTCTATGGGCAAATTTCAAATCGAATTATCGCGAGAACGGTACGTTGTAGAGACTTGGAAACCTGGTCTACCCGACATAATTCGGCCATGCTGAACACGCTGGGGCAAACCGCGTCTCTCTACGACCCTTCCCTTCCCGAGATATGGCAAAAATAAAGCTTTGCACGCATGTAACGTCCGTAAATCACATCAACCTGATGTCAAGGAGATTATTATTTCACGTGTGACACACAGGTTTATGGTAAAACTCGTTTATCATGAAGCTTTGTAGAAGCGTCCTTTGTCTGCCGTGGGACAGACAAATGGGACGTTCCGGTCTCTCATGATAAATCAGATCTTATTTTCACAATGAAACAATTATAAAGTGTTTCATGTAATTCCCTGCTTCATTAGGGTTTCAGTGCATTTAAACCAGGGTTTAATTAAATAATTGTAATTTTAATTAAAATACATTTATATTTATAATAATAAATAGAAATAGCTGCGCTCCATAATAAGCCACTGCACATTAGAGGCAGCTGATATGTCTGTTCTTTAGGTTCACACACGCAGACCAGCTGACGAGGCAGGCGGATTCAGGGCGTTTCCTCCTGCAGCCAGCAGGGGGAGTATCAGGTTTCAGGGCGTTTCCTCCTGCAGCCAGCAGGGGGAGTGTCAGGTTTCAGGGTGTTTCCTCCTGCAGCCAGCAGGGGGAGTATCAGGTTTCAGGGCGTTTCCTCCTGCAGCCAGCAGGTTGAGCGCCACGTCTCCTCCCTGCTGCTCCCTCGACCTTCACAGACACCTCCTGCTCTGAACTGATGATGATGAGGATGAATATATTTATTAGATAGAATGTTAGAGTACAAGTATAGTCACACAGTAGCATGTATTACAGTACAAGTACAGTCACACAGTAGCATGTATTACAGTACAAGTACAGTCACACATCCTGTCTAAGAGGAGCGTTTCTAAAAAGCCCTTGCGGTCTTGTTTCCATTGAAAGTCCTTCGTACATAAATCATCGATATTTAACAATACAAATAAAAATAAAACTAATATTAAATTTCTCAATTGATGCAAAATAACAATAAAATAAATAATAATAATAATAATTTTACACCACAGATGCAACTCGTCCTGCTCTGAACTCCTGCTCTGAACTCCCCTTCTGCACCGCGGCGAGTGCAGGAGACACGGGGGGTCAAGGGGTCTCGGGTTAGTGGCGGACCAGCACATGGTTTACTCTGCTGCTCCACGGAGCTAAATCCTGGTCCATGTTGTGCCATGTCTTTAGCGTCCTGCTAGCTGCAGGGAGGACAACACATCAGCCCACACGGGTTCTGTCTCTGGGCTGGAGCCCAGGTCTAAAATAGTTCTGCTCCCTCACAGGTATTTATTGTGATGGTCTTATGTAATCTGCACCAACCGGTCTCTTCCTCTTCATCCCATCTGCCTCTTGCATCTGTTCCTCTCTCGCTCTGCCTTCAGCGTCCTTGAGAGGAAGCAGCAAAACATTTCTACAGCATGGCTGGATCTGAGTCAACCGGACTTCTGTTTGGTTTGAAGCCCAGGTCACACCTTAACAGGCCAGTCTTACTCGCTCCTTTAACAGCTGATTTTGTGTCCTAGTGCAGAAACAGCGCGGCCTTGGAAGAGGTCTGCATCCTCTGCCGGGTTGTTAATGTCGTTTGAGTCTTTATCGGGGGAGAGTCTTTACTGCCCAGCCTGAGGTACAACCGTGAAAGTGTCTGCTCAACCTTTTCTTCTCACACATGCAAACAACAACCCCACACAGAACAAAGACAGTCGCTACCCACACACACGTATACACACATACCCCCCCACGCACACACACGCACATTACCAAATATGTAACAACCGTATAACAGCCAATGTAACCGGCAGTGAAAGACACAGACTGAGCCACGGCTAATATTTAAAGCATATGTAGGGTCAGTGAAAAGATTAGGCAAAGGGTTAGGATAAGGGTTAGGCAAAGGGTTAGGATAAGGGTTAGGATAAGGGTTAGGATTAGGGTTAGGATAAGGGCAAGGGTTAGAGTAAGGGTTAGGGTTACATCTCGCGACATCCATCACTTGTACTCAAACATTCTATCTAATAAATATATTCATCATCATCATCATCATCACTACCACTCTCTCATGTTTAACCACCACCTCTATGTCAGGCTGGTTGGACATCACCAGTTTGTCCATCTGGGTCTGGAAGTCCCACATGATCTTGGATTGTTCTCGAACACCTTTGGAGGTGTCCTCCATCTCGACTCTGGGGTCTCCAGTCTAATCCATGTCCAGAGGAGAGATGTCACTATACCGGTAGAAGGATGCTGAGGATGGAACTGCCAGGGAACAGGACTAGAGGACGACCCAGGAGAAGAGACATGGACGTAGTGAGGGAGGACATGAGAGTGGCTGGTGTTGGGGAGGACGATGCAAAGGACAGGGCTAGAGGATGACCCAGGAGAAGATACATGGACGTAGTGAGGGAGGACATGAGAGTGGCTGGTGTTGGGGAGGACGATGCAAAGGGAGAAGTGGAGAAGATTGGGCTGCTGTGGCGACCCCTCAGGGGACAAGAAGACAGTACAGTAGTAGTAGTAGCCAACAAAAACAATGGATTGTGTAAGGCAGGTTGTCGTATATACACTGTTTTATGTAGACATCATAGATGGGACACTTCTCCGACTTGTCCACGCTTGACTTCAGTGTGTGACGTGTGTGTAAACTGTCCAGTGTGTCCACATTACACCTGAGGACATGGTCATTTCACACAATAGGTTTAGTGACAAAGCCAGTGTGAAATGATCCTCAAGCTGAAACGGGTTCGTGTGTTGGAGTGAGTCTGGTGTGTATTTTTGCCATCCGACCCAGTAAATCAGCAGGGCCCCCGTGGCGGCACTGGAACTGGCACATCGATGAACTATTCATAACAGTAGTCTCTCTGCCCCCTTTCTCTCTGGCCTTATTCAAGGCGTTCTAATTAATGTGCCTTAAATAGATGGACAGACCTACATTGCTGACACAAGTCTTCACACCACGTTCTATTTAATACACAGACGGCACCACCGGCCGTCTCCGTCATGAGAGAGGCATCAACCTTCATGAGAGAGGCATCAACCTTCATGAGAGAGGCATCAACCGTCATGAGAGAGGCATCAACCTTCATGAGAGAGGCATCAACCTTCATGAGAGAGGCATCAACCTTCATGAGAGAGGCATCAACCGTTATGAGAGAGGCATCAACCGTCATGAGAGAGGCATCAACCGTCATGAGAGAGGCATCAACCGTTATGAGAGAGGCATCAACCGTCATGAGAGAGGCATCAACCGTTATGAGAGAGGCATTAACCGTTTTTACTGCCATAATTTTCGTTTATCTATTTTAGTTTTTGCGTTAAGAATATTTAAATATTTATTGTTATTTGATCGTTTCAGGGTCGGAACTAATGTTCAGTAAAATGTTTTCCGCACGTGCACTAATTAATGATGCACGCTAGTTAAGGAGAAGGCGAAGTAAGATCAATAAATGTTACGTCAAGTTAAAAGTCCTCATTTCTGCCTCGAAGTAAGGGTCAGCCAGCGAGGTATGTTATTTACGTTTACATATTTATTTGTATGCAATTATTTGTACTTCATTGTATTTTATGTTGCTTTTAGTTCGAAGAATGTCAGAACCAAATGAAGCACAAATTGACGTAGACAATGCAGAACAAGCTGCAGAAGTAGAGCACGTGGATGAAGCCTGTTTAGAAGAAACAGTGCAAGGAGAGCAGCGCAGAAGTGAAAGGCATCGCACACTCTCAGAAAAGGGAAAGGAATTTCACAAGGAAAAGTTACAAAAGCTCCAACGTCGTTTTGATGGCATCTATGAAAGATGGAAAGCATTAGTTAAGGTTGTTAAAAAATCTGTAATCAAGGCAGAATCAGTTGACATTCTTGAAGAACATATATATTCTGTTCAGAGAGAAGTAGATGAGCTCAACGATATGTATGATGAATACAGAGCAATTGATGGACCGCCTCATGACATGTGTTCCAAGTTGGACACGTGCACATCAATAACTAATGCTGTTTTGGAAAATGCTAAATCTCACATTAAAGGAGCAGATCAAGAGGTTATCATTTGGCCTGATGCTAGTTCTATATTTACCTCCTCAAGCTCTGTTAGTGTCTCAGTCTATAGCCCATCTAAAGTCGGTACAAATGTCTCAAATGTTTCCTCTGCCAGAAGACAAGAAGCTGCTGCAGCGTATGAAGCTACAATGGCTGTGCTGCAGATAATGACTGAACAAGAGAGACACAGAGAGAGGGTTCAGATGCTCGAAGAAGAAGAAAAACACATAACTGCAGAAAAGGAAGCTGCAGCTATGTCACAACGCCTACTAGAGGAAAAGGAGGAAATTGAGCGCAAGTTACGAAGAGAACAAGAGAAAGCAACTATGATAAAGAGAGAACAAGAGGAAAGTGCTGCAAGGAAAAAGTCAGTTGAGGATTCAAAAAGAGAAATTAAAAGACTGGAAAATCTGAAAAGGCTCAATGCAGCAAAGGCAAAACTACAAGTTTATGATGGAGATTACTTTTCAGTAAACCATGAGCATGTCAGTGTAAAGCCGGCAGATGTAACAGAGGTCAAGAATACTGTTTTTCAGCCTTCACTGCTACCAAGAGAACCAAGCTTCACTCAAGAGAGCACAGGTGAGCTTGTAAAGGTTTTGGCAGAAGCTATATCAGCCAATAGACTACCAATACCAGAACCCTCAGTATTTAGTGGGGATCCACTTAAGTTTAAGCACTGGAAAGCATCTTTTCAGACTTTAATAGAGAGAAAGAACATTCCCACAGCAGAAAAGATATTCTTCCTACAGATGTATGTAGGTGGCTCTGTTAAAGAAGCCTTAGATGGTTACTTTCTGATCGGCTCTGAAGATTCATATGAGGCAGCATGGAATATGCTCAATGAACGTTATGGCGAGCCATTTGTCATTGCTAAGGCCTTTAGAGACAAGTTACACTCCTGGCCAAAAATCACAGGAAAAGACAGTGCAGAGTTAAGAAAGTTTGCAGACTTCTTATTAAGCTGCCAATCTGCAATGCTCAACAATGAGAATCTCAACATCCTCAATGATGGAATTGAGAACCAAAGACTTACTGCTAAACTCCCAGACTGGTTAAGTAACAGATGGAACCGGAAAGCCACAGAGTATCAGCTGGAGCACAAGCAGTTCCCACGCTTCAGTCATTTTGTAACGTTCCTGTCAAAGGAGGCAAGTATTGCATGTAATCCCATTACATCGTACCAAGCCATGAGACAAAGTGACCTTGAAAAACCCAAGACAAAACCTCAACTCGCACCGATTCAATGGAGACAAGATTCAGCAAAAATCTTCACAACAAATTCTACTGAAAGAAGTACGGGTTCCTGCGTGTTTTGTAAGAAGGCAGGACACGGCTTACACAAGTGTTATAAGTTCACAGAAAAACCAGTCACTGAGAGAGTCAAGTTCATTCACAGTGAAAAACTATGTTTTGGTTGTTTAAATGGTGGACATCTCTCCAAGAACTGCAGCAAACGATTGATATGCAGCACATGCTCAAAACCTCATCCCACATGCCTGCATGAAGAAAGACAAAGACAAGAGCCAAAGAAAGAACAAGTAAGTGCAAAGAAAGAACCCACACAACAGGTAGCACAGTTACAAGACATAGTCAGTGAGAGTACATCCAATAGAGTAACTCACGAAAGCAGTAATACACAGACATCTGCAATAGTACCCGTTTATGTATCCACACAAAGTGAACCAAGCAAAGAAGTGCTGGTCTACGCTCTTCTAGACACGCAGAGTGATTCATCATTCATTCTCAAGGAAGTATCAGACAATTTGGACACAACCAAAACTCAAGTGAAGCTCAAACTATCAACTATGTCGTCTAAGAAAACAACTGTACCATGTACTAAACTTGAAGCTCTGCAAGTAAGAGGACTGTTTTCCAAGAAGAAACTCACAGTGCCGGTTGTTTACACTCGTGATTTTATACCTGCTAATCGCAATCACATTCCAACTCCAGGCACGGCAAGGACCTGGTCACATTTGGAGCATCTCACTGAACATATTGCTCCAGCACTGGACTGTGAAATAGGGCTCCTGTTAGGGTACAACTGCCCACAAGCTTTAATGCCAAGAGAAGTCGTATGTGGTAAAGAAAAACAGCCATATGCTCAGAAAACAGATTTAGGCTGGAGCATAATAAGTTACTGTGATTCTCGTGATACAGCCTGTGATGCGATTGGAGTAAGTCACCGCATCATTGCAAGACAAGAAATACCAAAGACTGAGGAAAGTACAAAGCTAAAGAATAAAGTTCATTACATCTGTCAGACACAAATAAAGGAAGTGACATTTCCAGATGTAATTGAAGCACAAGCAAACACATTCAGCAAGGAAATCCAAGCCTCAACTAAAGGAAAGGACATTCAACTCAAGGATAAGACGCACAAGTTGAACAACCTAAGTCCATTTGTTGATAAACAGGGAGTACTTAGGGTGGGAGAACGTTTAACAAGGTCTACTCTTCATCCACACATCAAACACCCTGCCATTATTCCCAAGTCAAGCCATGAGAAAGTGAAATATCATGGAAGAGGAATAACTGTCGATGAGCTACGTTCCAATGGAATGTGGATCACAGGATGCAGCAGTGCAGTTGCTTCACACATCTACAAGTGCACTACCTGCAGAAAGCACAGGAGAAATACTCAAGATCAGCGGATGTCAGACTTACCAGAGGATAGAATGGAATCTACACCCCCATTCTCCTACTGTGGTATGGACTGTTTTGGACCTTTTTATGTAAAAGAGGGTAGAAAATAAAGAGTGGAAACTAGCAAGAGGAACAGAAGTTTATCCAGGCGTGGATGGAAGAATCAGAAACGTAAAGCTGTTGCTCAGTGATTCTACCTTGGATAAGGATGGAAAAAGGACTGTCAAACCAGTGTATCTTGACAGACCAATACACAAAACTGTGTTATTGCTAGAAGCAGAGTAAATGTTACAAATTTGAATATGTTATGTATATATGTATGTTAAAGTGAAATCACAATAGATTTGTGTTTTGGTGGGAGTTTTACTGCCATAATTTTCGTTTATCTATTTTAGTTTTTGCGTTAAGAATATTTAAATATTTATTGTTATTTGATCGTTTCAGGGTCGGAACTAATGTTCAGTAAAATGTTTTCCGCACGTGCACTAATTAATGATGCACGCTAGTTAAGGAGAAGGCGAAGTAAGATCAATAAATGTTACGTCAAGTTAAAAGTCCTCATTTCTGCCTCGAAGTAAGGGTCAGCCAGCGAGGTATGTTATTTACGTTTACATATTTATTTGTATGCAATTATTTGTACTTCATTGTATTTTATGTTGCTTTTAGTTTGACGGTGGTATTGATGGTGGCATTGATGGTGGCATTGATGGATGTAAAGAAAGAAAGTTCTACAGCCTACATTAAACCCGCTATTGCCAGCAGTAAAAAGAACTCTTTATTGACTTCTAACGGACAAGAAGAGGTGGAAGTGATAACCGTCATGAGAGAGGCATCAACCGTTATGTGAGACGCATCAACCGTCATGAGAGAGGCATCAACCTTCATGAGAGAGGCATCAACCGTCATGAGAGAGGCATCAACCTTCATGAGAGAGGCATCAACCGTTATGTGAGACGCATCAACCGTCATGAGAGAGGCATCAACCTTCATGAGAGAGGCATCAACCGTCATGAGAGAGGCATCAACCGTTATGTGAGACGCATCAACCGTCATGAGAGAGGCATCAACCGTCATGAGAGAGGCATCAACCGTTATGAGAGAGGCATCAACCTTCATGAGAGAGGCATCAACCTTCATGAGAGAGGCATCAACCTTCATGAGAGAGGCATCAACCGTCATGAGAGAGGCATCAACCTTCATGAGAGAGGCATCAACCTTCATGAGAGAGGCATCAACCGTCATGAGAGAGGCATCAACCGTCATGAGAGAGGCATCAACCGTTATGTGAGAGGCATCAACCGTCATGAGAGAGGCATCAACCGTCATGAGAGAGGCATCAACCGTTATGAGAGAGGCATCAACCGTCATGAGAGAGCCATCAACCATTATGTGAGAGGCATCAACCGTCATGAGAGAGGCATCAACCGTCATGAGAGAGGCATCAACCGTTATGTGAGAGGCATCAACCGTCATGAGAGAGGCATCAACCGTCATGAGAGAGGCATCAACCGTTATGAGAGAGGCATCAACCGTCATGAGAGAGCCATCAACCATTATGTGAGAGGCATCAACCGTCATGAGAGAGGCATCAACCATTATGTGAGAGGCATCAACCGTCATGAGAGAGGCATCAACCGTCATGAGAGAGGCATCAACTGTTATGCCCTTTAAAGCAGCAGCCACACGCGTCCTCCGGCCTTCACATCTAATAGAGTTGGCTTCCCTGATGGCGTTCTTAGTTACACTGCATGTGCTGTGCGGTGGTGTAGTGGGTAGCACTTCAACTGAGTAATAAAACACAGAAGGCAATGTTAAGGCACCAAACAGGCCAAAGTGAGTCAGATTTAGTCTTTATTTGTACATCGATGCATTTAAACCAGCACATAATACGATTTCACATCAATCGTGTCTTTCCACGAAGAATTCCTCTGAACTCTTCATCACCACGAAGCTTTAACAGCATTTCCACCAACAGCAACGTGTTATATATGTGTCCCGATAACACTGGATGTCACAGGAGTCAGTGAAGGCTGCGTGAAGCCACGCCTCCTTAGTAGTTCACAGTGAAACGTGATGTCACAGTTTAACACGAGCAACAATAAAAAACAAGAAACAAACACAAAGATCATTTCAGAGATGAAAATAGGACACAGTTTCTCTGTTTGTTTTGTGGGTGGAGTGTGTTTAATGCGTTCATCTCTCCGTGACCCGTGGGTGGAGTGTGTTTAATGCGTTCATCTCTACGTGACCCGTGGGTGGAGTGTGTTTAATGCGTTCATCTCTACGTGACCCGTGGGTGGAGTGTGTTTAATGCGTTCATCTCTACGTGACCCGTGGGTGGAGTGTGTTTAATGCGTTCATCTCTACGTGACCCGTGGGTGGAGTGTGTTTAATGCGTTCATCTCTACAGCTCATAAGATCATTTATAAAAAATAATTCTGAAGAGTTGCCGGCTCCAATACTTCCAAATATACAGTTCCTACTGAACCATGGAACTTAGAATTGGTTCCGTAGTTATTCCAGATACCATCCTGAATCGATCCATCTCTATTATAGATTAGATCAAAAGGCTCAGCCAAAATGGCTCAAAAACCCCTTACGATGAACAAAATAATTGGTCCCGGGCTTCCCTCGCCCGGACGCGGGTCACCGGGGCCCCCTCCTGGAGCCAGGCCTGGGGGTGGGGCACGATGGCGAGCACCTGGTGGCCGGGCCTTCAACCATGGGACCCGGTCGGGCACAGCCCGAAGAAGCAACGTGGGACCTTCTTCCTGTGGGCTCACCACCCATAGGAGGGACCAGAGGGGTCGGGTGCGATGTGAGGTGGGCGGCAGCCGAAGGCGGGGACCTTGGCGGTCCAACCCTCGGCTCCAGAAACTAGCTCTAGGGACGTGGAATGTCACCTCTCTGGCGGGGAAGGAGCCTGAGCTGGTGTGCAAGGTTGAGAAGTTCCGACTGGATATAGTTGGCCTCACCTCGACACACTGCAGGGGCTCCGGAACCACTCTTCTTGAGAGAGGTTGGACTCTCTTCCACCCTGGAGTAGCCACTGGTGAGAGGCGCCGGGAAGGTGTGGTGCCCCCCGGCTCAGTGCCTGTATGTTGGAGTTTAGCCCAATTAACGAGAGGGTATCATCCCTCTGCCTTCGGGTGGGGGGACGGATCCTGACTGTTGTTTGTGCCTATGGTCCAAACAGCAGTTCAGAGTATCCACCCTTTTTGGAGTCCTTGGAGGGGGTACTGGAGAGTGCTCCTTCTGGGGATTCCCTCGTTCTGTTGGGGGACTTCAACACCCATGTTGGCAATGACAGTGAGACCTGTAGGGGTGTGATTGGGAGAAATGGCCCCCCTGATAATAATAATAATAATAATGCATTGAGGCTGCCAGTCTCAGCCATCAGTCCTCCTGACCCCACCGACATTCACTCGTTCACACAGGTGGGTGAAGTGTCTTGCCTAAGGACACAACGACAGTGTACACATGTGCCCGAGCCGGGAATCAAACCGCCAACCTCTCAATCATAGGATGACCCACTCAATCACCTGCGCCACCGTCGCCACCTGATCAAAATCCGAGTGGTGTTTTGTTATTGGACTTCTGTGCTCGTCACAGATTGTCCATAACAAACACCATGTTCAAGCATAAGGGTGTCCATATGTGCACTTGGCACCAGGACACGCTAGCCCGCAGTTCGATGATCGACTTTGTAGTCGTCTCACCGGACTTGCGGCCGCATGTCTTGGACACTCGGGTGAAGAGAGGGGCGGAGCTGTCAAACGATCATCACTGGTGAGTCAACTCCGATGGAGGGGGAGGATGCCGGACAGACCTGGCAGGCCCAAACGTATTATGAGGGTCTGTTGGGAACGTCTGGCAGAATCTCCTGTCAGAAGGAGTTTTAACTCCCACCTCCGGGAGAGCTTCGACCATGTACCGGGGGAGGCAGGGGACATTGAGTCCGAGTGGACTATGTTTCGTGCCTCCATTGTTGAAGCGGCCGATCGGTGCTGTGGCCGTAAGGTGGTCGGTGACTGTCGTGGCGGCAATTCCCGAACCTCTTGGTGGAAACCGGTGGTGAGGAATGCCGTCAAGCTGAAGAAGGAGTCCTATCAGGCCCTTTTGGCCTGTGGGACTCCGGAGGCAGCAGACAGGTACCGACAGTCTGTTTTTGAGGCATGGGAGGAGTTCGGTGAGGCCATGGAAAAGGACTTCCGGACGGCTTTGAAGAGGTTCTGGACCACCGTCTCAGGAGGGGGAAGGAGTGCACGGTCAACACTGTGTACGGTGGGGACGGTGCGCTGCTGACCTCGACTCGAGACGTCGTAGATCGGTGGAGGGACTACTTCAAAGACCTCCTCAATCCCACCGACATGCCTTCCAGTGAGGAAGCAGGGCCTGGGGACTCGGGGGTGAGCTCCTCTATCTCTGGGGCCGAGGTTGCCGAGGTAGTTAAAAAGCTCCTCGACCCGGCCCCGGATAAGCGGATGAAAATGGATGGATGGATAGTTTTTGTTAGCTCAGCCAAAATGAAAGTGAAATTCTAAAAGTTTGTGTTTTTGTTCCTCCGTCGTTCACAAAGACAGGTCGACCTCATGGACCGAAGCTTTTTAAAGAACTGCTGAAACTGATTAGTCAGAACATTTGAATGGATTCAAAGATGTTGGAAGAAGTGCTGCTGATTACAGATAATATAACAAGAGGCTTGTTATGCTGTGAGCTTCAGTCGCCATGGTAACAGATGCTGCAGGCGGACCCAGGATGGGTCTCTGCTCGCCTCAAGTAATACTGACACTTTAAATATTACATAACATATCAATGTAATATGTAAACCTAATGTATATGCCACATGTCCTTAATAATGAGTGAGAGTCAGAGCTTAACGAGTATCGTATCTACTAATAATGCTCTCATATATAATATAGATTTCCATATATATCAGAAAATAGAAATAATAAGAATAAATAAAGGAAACTTTTGTGTATTCAGAAATCACAGAGTTCATTGGGTCATAATTACTTTGCTAACTTTCATTACTAACATGATCATGAGGGTTCCTCCTCTTGCTTGCATCAACAGGTTTTATCATTAGTATTACGTTACAGTTCTCCATTCGAGCAAACTGTTTGTGTTGACTGGCAAAACTCAATCGTTTCAAAAGCTGAAACATTTATCATATCTTTACAGAGTCAGGGTGCAGCTGTTGCAGACGTACTTCTGCGTTCCGCCCGTTCTGACAGGTGAACTGAACATAGGGATGATCATGGAGAGTTTACCGCCGTGTGCATCTCCTGCATCAAAGCCCACACATGAAGAATGGGTGGTGATGCACTATGAACAGTTTATAGCTCGACACAGGAGATGTATTTTAGTTCCGGTCCCTGACTGGTCAGCAGGAGCAGTGGGGGAACGTCAGGCGGTCGGATGAACTGGAAGGATGTTACTGTTAAAGAGCAAAGCGCCTGTAGACTGTCAGCTGTTGCTGTTACCTCTCACCATCCCACACTCACATCAGGACATCGTTAGTCACAAAAATAACAATAGGTGGTACGATAGGCAAAAAAAGGAACGAGCGTAGAAGAAAACCGAGTCCTGTGATGGACTGTTGGTTTCTGTGTTTGTTCTGTTGCATTTTATTTCATGTTCAAGTTAACCAAAACTATCAGTTTATACATCCAACGATTGTTTCAGGTGTGCTGGGTTAGAGCTAGGGCTAGGTAAAGGTAAAAATGCAGTACTAGGGTTAGAGCTAGGGCTAGGTAAAGGTAAAACGCAGTACTAGGGTTAGAGCTAGGGTTAGGTAAAGGTAAAAACGCAGTACTAGGGTTAGAGCTAGGGTTAGGTAAAGGTAAAACACAGTACTAGGGTTAGAGCTAGGGTTAGGTAAAGGTAAAACGCAGTACTAGGGTTAGAGCTAGGGTTAGGTAAAGGTAAAACGCAGTACTAGGGTTAGAGCTAGGGTTAGGTAAAGGTAAAACACAGTACTAGGGTTAGAGCTAGGGTTAGGTAAAGGTAAAACGCAGTACTAGGGTTAGAGCTAGGGTTAGGTAAAGGTAAAACGCAGTACTAGGGTTAGAGCTAGGGTTAGGTAAAGGTAAAAACGCAGTACTAGGGTTAGAGCTAGGGTTAGGTAAAGGTAAAACACAGTACTAGGGTTAGAGCTAGGGTTAGGTAAAGGTAAAACGCAGTACTAGGGTTAGAGCTAGGGTTAGGTAAAGGTAAAAATGCAGTACTAGGGTTAGAGCTAGGGCTAGGTAAAGGTAAAAATGCAGTACTAGGGTTAGAGCTAGGGTTAGGTAAAGGTAAAACGCAGTGCTAGGGTTAGAGCTAGGGTTAGGTAAAGGTAAAAACGCAGTGCTAGGGTTAGAGTTAGGGTTAGGGTTAGGTAAAGGTAAAACGCAGTCCTAGGGTTAGAGCTAGGGTTAGGGATGGAGTTAGGGTTAGGTAAAGGTAAAAACGCAGTCCTAGGATTAGAGCTAGGGTTAGGGTTAGGCAGGTACAGACCTACTAACTACTGTAGGTACAAACTCATTGGCGAGCGGTAATACTGTGATTTTAAACAGTGACGCTGTCGGTACTAGCAAATCATTCAAGTCTTTGACTGCATGTGTGCTGTGGTCACCGTCGGTGAATGTGCACAGCGAAGGAACGTCCGAAATCTAAAATGACTGACTACGGGTGAGAGGTGGGGAACACCCCTCATGCATCGCCAGGTCATCTACGGTGGCTAATTTTTCGTTCCTTTCATGCGAGCGTGGGAGTGACAATAACATTTCTTGATAACATTTCTTGATTCTAGTGCTGCCTGTCTAATCCTGTCCGTGTGGAGTGTTTGTGTGTTCTCTCCGTGGGTTTTCTCTGGTTCCCTCCAAAAACACGCAGCTTAGCTGAATTGACTGAATGCACTGGTGACATGTCCAGGGTGTACTCCGCCTCTCGCTGGGATAGACTTCAGCTGTTCCCGTGAGACAGATAAAGCTGTAGATGAGATGGATGGATGGATGGATGGCAGAATGACACAACAACGACTCAGCAGATTTTGATGAACCCTCTTGGAACGATTGGGAGCAGCAAAGACTTTCTTCGATATGGATATGGATAGTCTTTGGATATGGATGAAGATTTTTGGATCTTTGTACTATTTTTGCAATTACTGTACACATAAACTACTTTATATATTATCAAGAAATATCAGAGTGGGGCCTGTGCCATGGACAAGACGACCCTATGTATGAGCTCAACGCAGAAACCTCTATTCGTAAAGTATGCTCAGATTACTTGAGTAGGATTAGTACCCGACTAATATTGAAATATGACTCCAAATGCTTGGGGCAGGTTTTCATGCTCAGGGAGTCACATTACGAGTATCAGTGAGTGAAAGCCGAGCGGGCCTGGAGGACCCGTGTCCTCAACCTGCGACGTGGAGTTAGTTAAAACTAATCGGGACAGGTTGCATTGTTGCAGTCGCTGCAAGGGTTAATCTCATGATCTTGATGTGACTAGTTAAATCATTTGGCAGATAGGTTAATCAAAAGAATAGAAACATCAATCATTGGTTCAGTTCTGATAAACGTTCACTCAGAGATTCTGGATCCTGCATCTTTTGAAACAACAACTCTTTAATTCCAGATGTGCTTTAAACCAGAAATAAGGCCAGACTATCCTGCTGCTTTAAACTGAGCAGCATCGAGAAATGTGGATTGATTCAGTCCTCGTTCTGGTTTCATCGTCATCACACGTCAGCCTGGAAGCTGAATCAGGAACTAAATATAGTAAAAAAACCAGGGTACGCCTTTCAGAACTCAGGCTGCCCATCAGACATCAGCGTCGGCCACCTTCCCTTTGCCACGTTGGTGACAGGACAAGTCTGCTGCCTGCATCACATTTAATATCAGGAAGTGATCAGCATTCGCCTCGAGGCATGAGTCACTCGGCAACAGCACCGTTTGTGGCTCTGCCAACCTCCACAAGGAATTCTGTGTCGCGTAGCAGCCTTGAAATGCTCCACGCTCAACGCAGACGAAGCTAAATGTCCCCCGACCCGACGTGTTCGTCCTCCTCCGTTACGCCTCAGAGAAGAGGAGGGACAGACGGAAACACGAGGATGATGAGAGGAGAACATTTCAAAAAGCACTTGCATTTAAAGCAACATTAGAGAAAGAGAAAGGCGATCGATTAGCTAAGCCACAGTCATTGATCATAGCATTATACCATTATACCACGAGAAGCACTGTCTACGTAGAACCTCTAATTAGTGTCCAAGTGTTCTACGTAGAACCTCAAATTAGTGGCCAAGTGTTCTACATAGAACCTCTAATAAGTGACCACGTGTTCTACATAGAACCTCTAATTGGTGGCCAAGTGTTCTACATAGAACCTCTAATCAGTGTCCAAGTGTTCTACATAGAACCTCTAATTAGTGACCACGTGTTCTACATAGAACCTCTAATTGGTGGCCAAGTGTTCTACATAGAACCTCTAATCAGTGTCCAAGTGTTCTATGTAGATCCTCAAATTAGTGACCACGTGTTCTACATAGAACCTCTAATCAGTGGCCAAGTGTTCTACATAGAACCGCTAATTAGTGTCCAAGTGTTCTACATAGAACCTCTAATTAGTGACCAAGTGTTCTACGTAGAACCTCAAATTAGTGGCCAAGTGTTCTACATAGAACCTCTAATAAGTGACCACGTGTTCTACATAGAACCTTTAATTGGTGGCCAAGTGTTCTACATAGAACCTCTAATCAGTGTCCAAGTGTTCTACATAGAACCTCTAATTAGTGACCACGTGTTCTACATAGAACCTCTAATTGGTGGCCAAGTGTTCTACATAGAACCTCTAATCAGTGTCCAAGTGTTCTACGTAGATCCTCAAATTAGTGACCACGTGTTCTACATAGAACCTCTAATCAGTGGCCAAGTGTTCTACATAGAACCGCTAATTAGTGTCCAAGTGTTCTACATAGAACCTCTAATTAGTGACCAAGTGTTCTACATAGAACCTCTAATCAGTGGTCAAGTGTTCTACATAGAACCGCTAATTAGTGTCCAAGTGTTCTACATAGAACCGCTAATTAGTGTCCAGGTGTTCTACATAGAACCTCTAATTAGTGTGGGATGACATTAGTATTCACTTCACTCAGGCAACAATCTGCACATAGGAAACGACCTGCTAGCATATTGCTCAATTATTACATTCACAAATTCAAATATAATTGATGAATAAAACATGATATTTCAAAATCCTTCCATTATTTGTTCTGATAAGATTTGTTTCACAAATATACTGTACATATACTTTTATCTACAATTATGTCAGTTTAAAAAAAAAAACTTTATTGACACAATCCCCTGTTTGATTAGATGTACATCTACACACATGACGTAGGAAGAGGCGTGGGGGGCTGGGGCCCGTTACAAACCAGTAATTATGTGTTGTAAAGCTGTTTAATGCAGGAGGCGGGGCCAAATTATAGGATATATCTGACATGTGGATGGTGTTTAATGATGTCCTGTATTTTCTTGTATGGTACATTCAATAGGATAAAAACCCACGATACTACGCGTATTCATTTTGAGAACTAATAAATCCACCTTGTTTATAAAACCCCACTTATGTGCATCTTTGGCCTTCGGCCAGACTCAATCGGAGCCTGACTTCCGGGACCTCGCCGGATTACAGACGACACCGTGCAGAACATTCTCAGGAACCGCAACAATCAAGTCATTTATAAAGTCATGAGGAGGCAGTGGCAGCCGCGTGATGCCGCTCCCTGCCAGAGATACATTTCACACAAATCAGCCAGAC
The DNA here is from genome assembly GCF_040956055.1 of Brachionichthys hirsutus. Classification (NCBI taxonomy): domain Eukaryota; kingdom Metazoa; phylum Chordata; class Actinopteri; order Lophiiformes; family Brachionichthyidae; genus Brachionichthys; species Brachionichthys hirsutus. Next base: position 11,675,624 of record NC_090914.1, on the reverse strand, counting down.
CAGGATGACGATGGTGACAGCGATGGAGATGATGACGATGAAGAGCAGGGCCTGTGGTCCTGGCCTCCGTCCGGCTCTGTGAGCCTTACCAATGACGCTGGCGTGGCCTCCTTCTCTTTCTCCTTTCTGCTCCCTGTGCAGACGGACCTCTGAGGAGGCTTAAACTGCCAAGTCACCTTCTTTGTCGTGCACGGCTGGTCGACCGCGGTCTTCACTGGCGCGGCGACAGGCTCGGTTGCCGTGGGAATGGTCACCCCGCCGACCTGTTCCATGAAGAGCTCACTCAGCACTTCAGGTTCTGTGGTTTCTCCAAACAGGTCCCAGGCCGCCTCAGCAGGTGGACGCTTGGTTCGCGTGACGCCACCAGCGCCAGAGATTCTGGAGGCGCGACTGGGATCGGAGTCAGACAGGTCTGAGTCCCAGTCGCTGTCCCCTGCTAGTGAACCACAGCCCAGGACCGACACATCAACGGGACCAGATCCCGAACTCTCCGAGTCCGACTCCCTGGTAAAAGGTAGAAATGTATAATATTGTTCCACAGTTATGTTAAGCAGCAGCAACAAAAGTCCAAACCGGCTATCATCGAGTTTCATTTGAAAAAGGTTCACCAGTATCTTTATTCTTAATTGCTTTTCATCAACAGGAAGTGACACGTGTGGTGCTGAATATAGACACAGAGAAAAACCAACTTGAATTCACTGACCTTCCACTGTAGGGCGCGGTGCCCGTAGGGCCCAGCAGGAGGCAGGCTGGAGCGGCCAGGTAGACGAAGCTGTCGGTGCACAGGAAGTCTCCTTCTTCTGGGTGGGGTGGGGCAAGGTGAGCGAGCCCCACCCCACCACCCTGTCCAGACTGGCCTTTCGCACCGTGAGACTGCCGCTGTGCGATCCCTTCCATTGCATCGTGGCCGGTAACGCCCGTCAAAGCGCTGACTTCAATCTTAGATGGGGGGCCTGCAGAGACCGCAAGGTAAACGAAGCTGTCTGATTGGACGAAAGGATCGATGTCACCACAGTCCAGTCCCGAGCTCCTGATTTGCTTCTGATTATGGTCTGAAAGGTGTTTGAAGGGCGAAAGTGGAAGAGGGGAGTCACTTCCCACAAGGGGGGCCTTTTTCCTCGGCGGCATCTCTTCCCTTCGTGGGTCAGGAAGGATCTCAGGGAATGGAACCATTCCCGTCCCACGGACTCTCCCTGCCTCATCCTCGCCCACCCTCTTTCCATGCCCTGGTTCTTCTCTTTTTCCGTCCCCATCTACGTCTTCATGCAGGGGGCTGTGGAGACGGGATGGATAACACCACTGGAGCTCTGCACTCTCCTCTCTCCCCCATTCCTTCAGTCCCCCATCATCCCCGTCCTTTTCCAGCGACGTGCTGCTGCTGCCCAGGTCTGAGCCGCTGATTGGCTGGTCGCTGTCAGAACCAGTCTCCTCTTGGCTCTGGTTGGATAAGGAGAGGAAGACGCCGCTTGAGTCCGATTCCAATGTAAGGTTGGAGTCTGGAGAGCTGTCCTCCTTAGTGGAGCTAGAAAGACAAGACGGTCCGATTAGGGTGTCACCTTTGTCTCTTGGCTACACCCCAGCTACGTCTCCTTCTATAGTTTCATTGTCTCTCACCTCTCTGCCCTGCAGAATGTTTCTGTGGGCTCCGGTGCAACAATGAAATAGTGAATACAAAGGAGTGTATCGTACACGTTTGTTTGAAAAGTACTAATACATGAACAAAAGTTAAATATCATTGGATTTGCAAACACTGGAAGACCGATCAGGTGTTCTGTGTCCCAGCAGAAGGGGGGGGGGGATCAGTGTCCTCCCGTCTCCACAGATCCTCAGTCCAGACACGTCCCCTGTGCTGCTCAGTCCTCCTTCCTGGGCCACATTCTGGGCGGCTCCAGTTCTGACTCTTGTGTGCGTTTTGGACTTTGTCGGTTTGCCGGTACCTGTTTGGTTTGGACCCCCCCCTGATGAGTCTGCCTGGATTTGGTGAATCCTGTGTTTGAGTATTAAAGTTCCGTGGCTGGACTCCCGTCTCCTGCCGTGCTTTCGGGTTCCCCCTGTCAGCGCCGTGACAGTTTTGTAAACGCAGTATTCTCTTTACACAGTGGCAGTTAAAATATTTATTTTAAATCTCAACTGAAACATTAATGTAACCAAGTCAAACATAAAACTGAAGCGGCTTGCTGCTGCGGGGGCATTAAAGGGGACACGTCCTCTCATCTTTCTACACTCATGTTTTGGTGCTTTTGGGTTGGTAACGAGCTGAGTCACAGCATCCAGTCGATCCTGCGTAGTTTGCTTAGCTCTGTAATCAAGTATCGAAACAGCGCTCGCCCCCGTTGTGACATCACAAGACGTGCGTGCACTCTCCCAGTGTCTCGTGCGCGATTCGAAGAAGAAGAAGAAGAACAGAGTGGATAAAGTTGATTTTTGGTGGTAATGTTCCAGCGACAATTATCAAAAATGTTTTAGTGTGTGTTAAAAAAGTCACCTCGCGGGTTACCATGGTAACGTGCAGCTGCCCGCCATGAATTTAGTTTCGTTTTCGTTTTCAGAGGCATTTCTGATGGAGCTGTTCGAGACAGGAATGAGGGACGCTGTCCTGCAGCACCTGTTTGAGACAGAAATGAGGGACGCTGTCCTGCAGCATCTGTTTGAGACAGGAATGAGGGACGCTGTCCTGCAGCATCTGTTTGAGACAGAAATGAGGGACGCTGTCCTGCAGCATCTGTTTGAGACAGGAATGAGGGACGCTGTCCTGCAGCATCTGTTTGAGACAGAAATGATGGACGCTGTCCTGCAGCATCTGTTCGAGACAGGAATGAGGGACGCTGTCCTGCAGCATCTGTTTGATGTTTGACCAAAGACTGCGTTAACTTCGTTTAGGTCGAACATGTGACCTTTGAAGCTTCATCTAGTTGTTACAGAAATTCCGGCTACCCTCAGAAGTCAGAGCCACATTATGAAGTTAGCATTTAGCTATATCAGGAGCAGCATTCAGGAACAGAAAGTCAGCGTGAGGTTGAGCAGAACAAACAGAGCACAGCTGGGATTGACTGAGTCAGTGACGTCCATGTTTGTACTGGAGTTACCCCCCAAGAATGTTCCCTCCTTGAGCCATGCTATAGTCTGGATGGTCGAGGTGTCCGTCTTACGCCGACAGCGAAGAACAAAAAATACATATTCATGAAACCTTTATCTTATCCTGATCTGCTCAAGCAGATTCCTAAATAAACAGCGACGGATGGGGAGGAAACAGAACAGAACGCCAGCGAATCAGCAGCCTCGGTGGAGAACGTAGCGCAGACACAGAACAAAGGAGTCAGAGGAGAACGAGCAAGAAAGAGAGAGGGAGGGTGACCATCCATCCATGCATCCATCCATCATCCATCCATCCATCCATCCATTCATCCATACATCCATCCATCCATACATCATTCATACATCCATCCATCATCCATCCATCCATCCATCCACCCATCCATCCATCCATCCATCCATCCATCCATCCATCCATTCATCCATCCATCCATCCATCATCCATCCACCCATCCATCCATGCATCCACCCATCCAGCCATCCATCCATCCATCCATCCAGCCATCCATCCAGCCATCCAGCCAGCCATCCATCTATCCATCCATTCATCCACCCATGCATCCATCCAGCCATCCATGCATCCATCCATCCATCCATGCATCCATCCATTCATCCATCCATCCATCCATCCATGCATCCATCCATCCAGCCATCCATGCATCCATCCATCCATGCATCCATCCAGCCATCCATCCATGCATCCATCCATCCATGCATCCATCCAGCCATCCATCCATGCATCCATCCATCCATGCATCCATGCATCCATCCATCCATGCGTCCATCCATCCATCCATCCATCCATCCATCCATGCATCCATCCATCCATCCATGCATCCATCCCGTAGGAATGATTTTGTTACACCTGATGGACATCGTCCAGGTGAGTAGCACTAATCTGTTTTTACCTGTTTCCAGCGGTGGAAGTCCCAGAAGACTTGGCTGACCAATCAGCAGGAGGGCTGTCTGTGTCTGTCGCTGGTGGGGCCATGGCACTGAGCTCTAAGCTGACCTGAGATCTGCTTCCCACTCCTGGAATGTAGAATTAGCACAATAAAACATAAGATTACCTTCAGACAGTTGATTATACTTAGAAGTTAGAACAATATTTGATATGGTCTTCTGGATGAAACATCCTGGAAGAACAAACACATTTATCTCCATCACCAGGGCAACGCGTTTAAATATCACAAGTACCAAAGTAATGATGGAATGGCTTTAGCTGAGGTAGCGTAACCCCCCACCATGCCTCAATGTAACCCCCCACCCTGCCTCAATGTAACCCCCCACCATGCCTCAATGTAACCCCCCACCATGCCTCAGCAAACGCCCCCCCCCCCCAAATATTAATTCATTCAGAAACTTTACTTTTCCCCATTGACCAGAGTCTGCAATATTGTCATGGTTACCGTTTCACACCTGCACCCCCTTACGTATGCCATGTATCAGTGACGTGCCGTTCAGGCTGACGTCGCATGGCAAAAGATCGGATGCGTATCGGATTCAGGAGTCGCATTTGATAAAATCGGATGGGTGTCGTTCAGACTATCATGAAAATGGTTTGGGTTGGGCTGCAGCGTGACCGTTGTCATGAGTTACGCTACTAAAACCCGGTTGGGACACTTCAATGCTATCAGTTTTTTAAAGACGGTCTTCTGTCCCATGCTGTGTCTTTGGAGTCTCCACGTCCCAGACGGTCCCGCTGTCGCTACGATGCGTAATCAGGCGCTCTGCTGGAACGACTTGTGAAGCTGCATGCATGAGATGGTTAGAGCTGCAGGCCCAACAGCCCCGCCTGGTGGGCAGAAAAGGTATTATGATGCAAACCAGGTCAAGGGGTGGAGCCTTAGACCTTTGTCAATAAAAGCGACCCGGAACGGGAACTCGAGGAGCAGAGCGTCATGCCGGCGGCCATTGATGCGTCTGTGTCCCGGCCGAGAAAATTAACTGGAGTCTGCCAGTTTCAGGTGCAGGTAGCAGAGCTGCAGGTAACAGAGCTGCAGGTGACAGAGCTGCAGGTAGCAGAGCTGCAGGTAGCAGAGCTGCAGGTAACAGAGCTGCAGGTAACAGAGCTGCAGGTAGCAGAGCTGCAGGTAGCAGAGCTGCAGGTAACAGAGCTGCAGGTAGCAGAGCTGCAGGTAACAGAGCTGCAGGTAACAGAGCTGCAGGTAGCAGAGCTGCAGGTAGCAGAGCTGCAGGTAGCAGAGCTGCAGGTAACAGAGCTGCAGGTAACAGAGCTGCAGGTAGCAGAGCTGCAGGTAACAGAGCAGCAGGTAACAGAGCTGCAAGTAGCAGAGCTGCAGGTTAGAGCAGCAGGTAACAGAGCTGCAGATAACAGAGATGCAGGTAGCAGAGCTGCAGGTAACAGAGCTGCAGGTGACAGAGCTGCAGGTAAATGAGCTGCAGGTAACAGAGCTGCAGGTAGCAGTGCTGCAGGTAACAGAGCTGCAGGTAAATGAGTTGCAGGTAACAGAGCAGCAGGTAACAGAGCTGCAGGTTACAGAGCTGCAGGTAACATAGCTGCAGGTAACAGAGCTGCAGGTAGCAGAGCTTCAGGTAACAGAGCTGCAGGTAACAGAGCTGCAGGTAACAGAGCTGCAGGTAGCAGAGCTGCAGGTAACAGAGCTGCAGGTAGCAGAGCTGCAGGTAACAGAGCTGCAGGTTACAGAGCTGCAGGTAACAGAGCTGCAGGTAACAGAGCCGCAGGTAACAGAGCTGCAGGTAACAGAGCTGCAGGTAACTGAGCTGCAGGTAACTGAGCTGACAGTCATCATTGGAATAGCCATGCACATAAAAAGTGATATCCACCTGTCAGTAGAGCAGCTTTGTCCCGCTGCGGCCCGGGATGCGTCTGGTACGTGTCTCCCCCCCGCTCCCTCGGGGGCTCCAGGAGAGCTGGATATGAACCCTGAGAAAGGTCCAGGTGCTCCAGGTCAGAGTCCAGCTCCCTGGCTCTCCTCTCTAACTCTGTCAAACTGAGCTCTGAGGCTGCTGAAGATGGCGGATGGGACCCCCCAAAGCCAACGGGGGGGCGGAGGAGAGGCCAATGTTGCAAGGAGCCTGAGGGGGAATCTGTGTCACCTTCTGGATCTCCTTTCTTCCATCCGTCATCCCACAACGTGGTGACCATCTCAAGGACAGTGTCCCAACTCTCCATCCCGGTTTCCTCTCCAAATGTCCCCCCTTCTCCCCCCTCCACACCACAGTCTTCTGTCTCTAGCGTTACCATCACCTGGTCCAACTCTTGGATTTCATCCCTCGTCCTCTCTTCTCGGCCGTCCTTGCTTTGTACAACCTGTTCCTTCTGTGAAGCCTCCTCCTTGTTTCCCTCCCCCTCAGTGCTTCTATCGGACTTCTCCAGTTGGGGTTCCTTTGCCGGCCCTTCAGTAACAGTAACTCCATATTTCTGCCTTTTGTCTTTCTGCTCTCTCTTGTCCTCTTTGCCCTTTCTCCCATTCCTTTCAGTCTTTTCTCGATCCTGCTTTCCTTGTTTCTCTTTGGTCCTGGATTTCTTTGGTTCTTCTTGTTCTCTGTAAGTTCTCCAGTGTTCCAAGTTCTGTTCCTTCAGGGAAGCCCTGCCTACCAAGCTCCCCCCCTGGCCTGTTTCTGAATGGGAGGGCTCTTTCAGTGAGCATCGTCCCACAATGCTCGTAGCATTTGTTATGTTTGCTAGTGGGTTGAGGGCGTGAGGGCGCCTCTTCTCCAGTGCTGAGAGCACAGAGGGGAGTGGGGGGAGGATTGGGAGGTTGTGAAGTGCTCCACCTTGTCGGATAGTCCTTTTCCTGACCATGATTCGGCGAGGCCACGTTGATTCAATGCCTTCAGTGGGGGCTGTCGGGTTAAGGTCCCCCAGCTCTATGTTGAGTCGAGGGCTGACCCCACCTGGACGACTTCCTGTGGCTGTGCCAGGCCGAGTCCTGGACTTGGACTTGGATGATTTGTGCTTCTGGGTCCTGGAGCCTTTCTCTACATGGCTAGAGTCAATTATATCAGTCCCCAAAATCTTTTTCTCAGTCTGATCAGCAGGGGCAAAATCAGTTTGATCACCAAATGTGACAGTCATCTCAGCTGTATTGATCTGTATCGATGTTTTGTGGCTTTCACCGGTGCCTTGGCTCTTGGTGATTCCAGTGGTCCCAGTTTCATTGCTAACTGTGAGCCCTGCTTCAGGCTCAGCTACAGGAACAGTCTTAACTTCTGCCTCGACTGTAGCTTCTGCTCTGGATTCTCCCGGTTCTGTTCCAATCATGTTCTCCATCTGCTTGGAACAAGCTGTGACCTCAACCCTTCCCTCATTTTCTGGACTCCCCCTTGAATAAGATCTACTTTCAGACCCAACTTTATCTCCGAGCACAACTTCGTTCTCAAGGTCAGACATAGTTAGTATTACTTCAACGTTACATTCTGGCTCGGCCAAAGCCCTTTCAGATTTCTCCACACAGCTTATCCCACCCGTGTGCATCTCTTTGTTCCGTAGTGGAGCGACACTTTCCACCCCTGATTGCACTCTTCCTTCCAAATCGCGACCTCCTGGTCTCGTTTTCGCCTGAGAGCCCATTCTTATTTCAGACCCGGTTTTATTGCTGGTTCTAAATCCATTGTCGTATTTGTTCCAACATTTGTCTCTGTGATGTTCTTGTATAGCAGCCCTGACTTCTGCCTCAGACATGCTTCCGTCTCCAGCTCCCCCCACTAGCATAGGCCCACACCCAGGTTTGCTTTCGACTAACACCAAACCCCCACTCCCATTGTCATACTTAGATATCATGCTCCCACTGTCACTGCCCGCCCTTGACCCAGCTCTATTCCTACCAACAGCACCAGTGCCCATTCTGGGGGCAGCGCTTGGGGAAGGTGAAGGCGAAGGCTGTGGGGGCAACAAGGGTGTTGTGTCAAGAAGCTGGTCGGACTCTAAAAACACAGAATCTCTGTCTGGACGCAGCGGGACGGGTCGGCCATACCCAAAAGTACCAAAACTCCTCTCCCTTTCTCTCACTCGCTCTCTCTCCAGCCGCCCCCTCTCTCTCTCCCTTTCCCACTCCCGCTGGGCCCACCCTCTCTCCATCTCTCTTTCTCGCTCCCTCTCCAATTCCCTGTCTCGCTCATTTCGGCCCCATCCGCCTCCTCGATCCCTCAGGTCCTGCTCGAGATCATGAGCGGACAGTTGGACTAATTGGGCACGGTAGGGAGATCGTCTAAGCTCGTGGGGGGGGGACAGCCGTAGGCTCTGGCTTTGGGAGTAATGCCTTGGCTGGATTACCTGGGGAGGGGAACAGCGCAAACTCTGTGTCTGACTGGGGCGAGGTTTGACAGGAGAGAAAAAGACTGGAGTATGGTAACCTGAAGACAGGGGTGAGCCAGAGAAAGGGGAAATGAGGGGCGAAGTAAGAGAGGAGGACTGGCCCCCTGGAGGGGGGTAGTGCCCTGGGTTCAGATATCCACCTCCTCTGTCTATCATTTCAGTTGTGGTTAGTTCCACACTCTCCAGGTGTTTGGCAGGGGCCAAGACTTTCCACGAATGTCGGCCATCACTGCCCTTTGTGCTGTCCCCATGTTGATGGTGGTGATGATGGTGATGCTTTTTAGATGAAGAGGGCACTCCCGGTGCTGAGAATAAGGAAACAGAAGGAGAAACTGATTGGGTGAAAAATCCTGGAGAATGGCACCCATCTCCTTCAGCATCCTGACCCCCAAGTTTCAATGAATCATAGATGGCTCGTTCGTCAAGTCGACGCACAAAAGACGGGTTTGGAGTTAAAGAGCGGGGCTGTGGATCAAACATGTCAGCTGGGGGCCTGCTAACCCTCAGGGAGCCACTTGCAGGGTAGCTAAAGCTTCCCTCACCTTCAAAGTCTTGCCTCATGGACCCTCCAGGGTGATGATGATGATGATGATGGCTATCGATCTGTTGATTGATGCACATGGTATCATAGATAGACCGCTGTGGTACATAGCCATCCCCGTACCCCCCATCTACTCCCACAACTCGTCCCCCCAACCCTCTGTCCCCAGCGCCGTGCTTCTCCAGGCAGCAGGAGCTCTTCCTGAAACAGCCAGGACGGCTCAGAGGCTTGCCCATGATTGGGTGGATGCCTGATTGTGGGAGGGGTTGATGGGAGGCACGAGTGAAGTTTAAAGGGTGAATTGTGAATTCGTAACTTTGACTAATTCTGATAAGAAACGATGTCAGGATGCACCACAAGCACGGCGGTTGGGTTGTTGCTCATGTTGGTTCTTCTCTGATCAAACATTAAAGTCTTTCTGTGAATGACGAGTCAGGATAGTTTTGTCATCAAAGAATGGCCATTTTGAAAAAATAACAAATGAGTTAAAACCTCAAATACGTAAAACAATGTAAACAATATAATGTCCAGATGAAATTTGTATCTAACTTAAAAATGGAAAAACCGTCCAGAGTTTGAAGAAAAAAATATATATAAAAAATTGTGTTATGGCAAGATACGTCCAGTTTCTATGTCCACTGCGTTCTCAGTTCATCTCCTCCTCCCTTCTCCTTCAAGGATGACAGTATTTGCTGTGTGTACTCCCAGGCCAGTGAAGTCCAGCGGAGCTTCAGCCACTCAGAGACAGTTTGACACGATGGTCAGATGGTTGAATCCAGTTAATGTTCTCTGTGGAAACAAAGCAAATGAGATTGGAGCAGAAGACTGTGTGGAAACACGCCTCCAGAAACCAGCAAGCTTCTTGATATTTGTATATTTCGTATGATGCATCATTGATAGTCTGACCCACCTAAGGACAGTGATGTTCCATTGTCTATGTGGAACATGAGACTGACTTCCTGACCTTTTGATTTTAGTAAGAACATGTTGGAGACATTTTAGATGATGATGATGATGATGATGATGAATATATTTATTAGATAGAATGTTAGAGTACAAGTACAGTCACACAGTAGCATATATTACAGTACAAGTACAGTCACACAGTAGCATGTATTACAGTACAAGTACAGTCAAACAGTAGCATGTATTACAGTACAAGTACAGTCACACAGTAGCATGTATTACAGTACAAATAAAGTCAAACATCCTGTCTAAGAGGAGCATTTCAAAAAAGCCCTTGCGGTCTTGTTTCCGTTGAAAGTCCTTCGTACATAAATCGTACATGATGATGATGATGATGATGATGATGCAGTCCGGGTTGCTACTGGCTTTTTTGGGGCTAACTTTCTTCCCCTGCTAGCAGATCAGATGTTGAGTCTGTTAACCGACAACAAACACAGAGGAAGAGATTATGATGCTTTCTTTGTTACAGAAGAAAATCATGCTAATGATCATAAAAAACATAAAAATCAGTTACCACGACCAGCTGTGAGAATCCTCCACTAATGGTGGAACTTCTGGCTTCCGTGTCTCTGAAATGATTGCAAACCTTTTCCTCAGCTTTGCATGTGCTCGCTGTCACTTTTCAGCCTCTCGCTTTCCCTCAGTTGCTCGACCACTTACCCCCCACAGCGGAGGACATCAGATGTGTTTTCTACTTGGCAATAAAACATGGGAGGTTTGGGAATTCCAGCGTTAGAATGTAGAAAATGGCGTCTGTACTTTGAACGATCAGTGGCTGCAACGCTTTAGCGTCATCCTTCAGACCTTCAACCGAAGAGCAAGGAACAACCAGCACAGAATAGAGCAGTCTTTGCAAATGTAATCATGGTATAACGATGGGATTGGAACTGAACCCAACTGCATTGTGGAGCTTTTACAAACCAGCGCATGCTGGATAATTCTTGGCCTTGCAGTTCTCACGGTGTAAAGATTGAAATGTGATTAAAACCTTAAATTCTCTCCCTTTGTCTCCGCAGGACAAACTAACGCTGAGCGACCGAGAGTCCCGACGTCTGCCGGCTGAAAGCAGTTTACGGCTAAGACAACGCGTGATGTCGCAAGCCTTCAAACCGCGTTCAGCCTCCGTGCACATTTAGAACCAAAGTTAAAGTCAACGCTGTTGTCATCAAGCATGCGGGTTTGTTCGGCTGGCGCTAGCCCAGCAGCTAGCCCACTAGCCCTGCAGCTAGCCAACTAGCCCAGCTGCTAGCCAACTAGCTCACACTCTGTACGAGACAATAATAGGAGTTAGCATGATGGTTAAACATTAGCCCGTAGGAACAGGAACATGCAGGTGAAACAGATTTGGACCAGAAGCTGGATATCGAGTCACCTCAGAATGAAGGTGCCTGAAACAGCTTGGGGGGGCGGGGCTTTAAAAACTCCGTTCAGACTTGTCTTTCTCACATTAAGTAAATATGAACATGAACACATCAAAGACTGGCAGAACGCTTTCCCCGGCAGCCCTTTAGCATCACGGCTAATGCGTGATGGATTGGTGACGCCTCCTCATCAATGACTTCAGCCCATTGATGTCTGGGAGCCGATCGCTTCTCCTTTCTGTCTTTCGTCAGCGCTGCTGCTCTAGTTTCTGCAAGTCAACAGAAAAGCCAGAACCTTATCAATGCGGTCTGAGTCGGTCCGGTCCGGTCCATCC